>NC_041359.1:1505000-1745000 GCF_900634415.1 Cottoperca gobio
ATGTCTGAAAATGTGGATGATTTACAGGATAGAATTATCATGCACATCAACATCACACATTGTTGATGTTTTAGAGATACTTTGATACATAACACATAATAAATGATGCTCAATGTATTATAGCTATGAATGCTATGAATGCATTGTGACAACAGTCATTACATCACATCAAGCAGACTGTTATCTCACACGCACACACAGTGTGAACATTATACATGTCTGTGGCTTCATTTGCTGTTCCACATCCACTAACAATGTTAGTTCTTAGTTCATTTTCACAAAGAAAGGAAATAGAATCTATCACTTCACTTCACTTCCCTCGTTATTTAAATTGTTCTCACTCTGTCTGCAACGCCTCCGTTTCCTTTGTGCTGTGGGACAATAGTGTACATCAAGGGTTAGATACTTTTAATGCTTTAGTAGTATTCCAAAAACCTTCTTAGGATTTGTGTGAAGAATGCGACACAAAGATATATTCCCTCAAGTCTCTGTGCACATGTTTGTTTCAAAAGGTGTTGTGTCCTACATGTATCCCCATTACTGTACTACTGCTCAGAAGGGAAGAAGACATGTAACGAGACGATGTCTCTGTGCACTTGTAGTCCATCAACTGATTGTGGACTGGAAAGATTTCTATTTTTCAAAATAGCCACTGCTGAAATTAGAGTGAACAAATCCTCTACGTGGGCGTCAACTTGGAGAGAACTATGTTTATTATTCAACGTCTATGTGTGGGCTTGGTTTTCTCATATATTTTCCTGAAGCCACAGCAGGTGTGGGCACCTTCTACGTGTGTGTGTGTGTGTGTGTGTGTGTGTGTGTGTGTGTGTGTGTGTGTGTGTGTGCTGTGTGTGTGTGCTGTGTGTGTGTGGGCATGTGTGTGTGTGTGTGTGTGTGTGTGTGTGTGTGTGTGTGTGTGTGTGTGTGTGTGTGTGTGTGTGCTGTGTGTGTGTGGGCATGTGTGTGTGTGTGTGTGCTGTGTGTGTGTGTGTGTGTGTGTGTGCTGTGTGTGTGTGGGCATGTGTGTGTGCGTGTGTGTGTGTGTGTGTGTATGTGTGTGTGTGTGTGTGTGTGTGTGTGTGTGTGTGTGTGTGTGTTTGTGTGTGTGCACGGCTTGCTCCTATTGGTTTATTTTTCGGGCGTCCTCCTTTTTCTGTCGACATACCTTTGTCTCGGTTTCCCACCTCCATGATCACTCAACCTTTTATTCCCCCTCTTCTCCATGTTTATCTGTACCACTGTTTTCATGATACTGCAAAGTACAGTAACCAAGCATGCATATCCCTCACTTCATAACTCAGTCACACACACACACACACACACACACACACACACACACACACACACACACACACACACACACACACACACACACAGCACACACACACACACACAAACACACGCACACACAGCTTGAGCTCAGCGGCCTATTAGCAGCTGAAGTAGATCCGTTGACCCCCTGCTTGTACTCTGTGTGACTGCTAAGGCCCAGGATAAGAGATCCTTAAGCCTTCCTGCCTATACCGCTGTGCTTCTTCCCTAGCCTCCATCATCAGCCACCACATCCCCTGTGACAAGTTTTCAAGCTTTCTGAAGTAACACCATCATCCCTTGTTGTGTTTTCAACCTTGGAAGGAATACGCTGAGTTTATGGAGGATTGTCTCATCTTTCAACTGAGCTGAAAAGTGATGAGCAAAGACTACTAATCGGTTAACTTTATTCCAAGAGAGTTTATGATCGATTCATAAATAACTACAAGCTAAAGAACAAATTGACTCAATTTATAAGAATAAAAATGACATTCAACCCATTCCCCATTCTTGAAACTAAAATGTGGTGATCAAGTTGTGGCTGCCCTGGCTAACCTCAAGACATGTCAGCTGATGCAGCTCACCTGGGCCCAGGTGCTTCCCTCTCCACAGCTGACATCCACCCTGCATCTTATTTTACACCTCCACAGCACATATGCCACACATCCATGTTGCTTTCATTGCTGATCTAAACACTCCATTGTTTATTTAAGTTATTTTTAGTTTGCTTATTTACAGAAAGCCAATCTCTTGTGTCCACCCTGACTTTGTCAAATACCCTGAGCCTTTGTGCCCTGATAATGGACACTCAGGGATCATTTTGAAAAACCCAGCACAAATCATCAGAAGTGTAGCTCAGAACTGAAAAAGAAAATCTCCCCATCTGCTGCACATTGTGTTTCTGTATTATTGCTCCACATTAGTGATGGTAAACTTCAATAACAAACAGTGAGTAGGGTCACATCCATGACACTTATTATATTTTTTGGAAGCAGTCAACAGTAAGCAGCTCATCGTGTAAGCTTAAAACAGACATAAGCTGTGTTTTTAGCCATTCTGGTAATGTAACAGTGAACACATGGAATGTTACATCGCTGGCAGAGAAGCAGATTATGCAGCAGGAGTGGTTGGAGAAGCTCCTGTGGATGTTTTGATCATTTTCAACCCATTCTGAAGACTAATTAGTAATGAACTTTGTATCCCTATTTCTGTTTCCTACTTACAGTATGATGCACATTTTTATATAATGTCTTTTTTTCCTTCTTGCTTTATATTTCAGTGCAACGTAGTTACATTGATGCACCTTTCTGTAGTTGTTTTCATACTAATATAGTAAAATAGGTCCACCCCCCAATTTCTTATTTTAGTGGTTAGCGTTGTCGTCTCACAGCAAGAAGGTTCTGGGTCCGAACCTGCGCCTCTGGCCTTTCTGTGTGGAGTTTGCATGTTTTCCTCGGACCTGCCTGGGCTTTCTCCCGGTGCTATGGCTTCATCGAGTGGAGATAGCCTAGTGGTCTTTTGGTACGCCTTCCAAACCAGAAGGTTGTGAGTTCAATACCAGGGCAGCCCCCATTGTGCCCCTGAGCAAGGTGCTTAACCCTGAGTTGCTCCAACTCTGGACTCTGTAAGACTGTCCCTGTAGTTAGTTCACTGTTAGTCTCTCTGGATAAGAGCATCTGCTAAATGACCTGTAATGTAATCATCAGTCCAAAGACATGCATGGTTGGGGGGCGACTCTAAATTTCCCGTAGGTGTGAATGTGAGGGTAAATGGGTGTCTGTCTCCAAGCCTGCGACTGACTCCTCTCCAGGATGTACCCTGCCTCTCACCCAATGACAGCTGGGATCAGGTATCCATCAGGTATAGCTGATGGATGGATTTAAATATATGATTTTACATTATTTTATTTTACTACAAAAGCTATGTATATTATGCATGTATACCAAAACTAAAAGTTACAAGAAAGTATTGTCCTCTCTGTAATACTTGGCTAAATATCCACCTGAAAAACATTATCAATATACAAAAAAATAAAATAAAATCCAGGTGGCTTCTAAAAATCGCTGCATATGGAGGACAGCATTCCTCCGAGATTATGTATATAAGACAGTTGGTTCCACTTGATTTAAAATTCAAAACACTCACTCAGTCAGACTCTTTCTGTTTTTATCCCACATTTGAAGCCCTAAAAAATTATTCTTGTAGATGTGCAGCTATGTTGCTCCATGATAACACTTAACCATGGGTGGTGGGGAGCTATGAGACGAGAGCAAAGTATATTGTAACACTGATTTGGCTTACACACACTGACAGACTGAAAGGAGTTGAAAGTTATGGAGAAGTGGGATCGACCAATAAAACCTACATATCTACCACACACACACACACACACACACACACACACACACACACACACACACACACACACACACACACACACACACACACACACACACACACACATTCAGGACAACATAGCTGTGCAGAGGGTCCCTGTGAGGATTTGTTCTGGAGTAAGGTGGCAGATTGTTAGGTGATGAATGAGAGCAGGGAGTCAGGCCCTTCAAATGGCCCGTAAGCTGCCTGCATTGATTTTTGGTTGCTCGTGAAAAGTCTCTGGAGAAAACACAGCTATCGCTTAGAGCGTCTGATGTACCTCCGTTCAAAACGCACGCCCTCAAAAACACACTCACCTTCCCGCACACAGAGTGCGTTACACGTGTGAGCTGACTGATATTGGTAATGTAACAGTCAACCTCTTGTGCAGGAACACTGCAGGAGAAGAGCATAGCAGTATCAGAGCTGCCTGAGCTCTCAAGAGCTGAGAAGGATTGTACACATGTATGTGTTTGACATTATGCAAGAAATATCCTGCCTACTTTTCATGCTCAGAGTAGGAGTATAAAATGTTTTAAAAAATTCTAATATATATTGCCATAATAACCAAATCTTCAAGCAGACAGATGATAACAAAATATCATTACTGAAAACATTATTGCGGCGGTATAAGAACACGTTAACATATTTATGAACAGTATCATAAGGTGAGGTTCAAACCCATACAACAGATATTGTGACAATGAGAAAATGAGCTTGACTTGGGATTTAGCAAAAGTTAAATCTCAGAAATTCTTTATAGAACATTTGCTGCCTGCAGCTGAGATGCTGCCTGACATATTGCCATGTGGATATTGCCAATTTGTCCAGATGGAGATGCTATTCAGCATGTCCAAATGTGGTGTGATGCACTCCAGAGCCACTTGCAAACAGTTCATGGGAGGTTTGGATGGGTTTACAGTGAGCGTTTAGGAAAGATGGCCATCCCCCTGTCACCGCCAAATGGTTACAAGTGGCACAGTTCTGTTGGAAGTGTGCTGTATGAAACATTTGCAGTAGATTAATTAAAGTGCCTCAGAGAAATATGAGAAGTAGCTGCTGGGCCTGAGGGTGGTCTTCTGAAGCGAAACCAATGTGTTCTTTCACATGGGGGGTCAGTTTTAGATCCCTAACTTAAAATACTAATACCACAGTATAAAAACACACATAGGAAATGTTACTCAAGTCAAAGTATTTAAGTATAATCAGGAAAATGTACTTCAAATATTCTAAATAAAATAACTCAATGTAGAAAAATGGCCCTTGTGAGTATAATATTATTACATATTAAATTATTGGATTATTATTACTCAAGTATTAATGTACAATTATTTTGTTTCAGAGTGCAAGTAATAATTGTTGTCATTATGGAATAATCTGCTGATTATTTTCTTGATTAATCAAGTGATTGTAAAAATTCAGAAAATAGTGAGAAATGCCGTCACAAGGAAATGCAGCAAATGGTCACATCCTCACACACAACCAGGGAATGCTTTTGCATGAAAAATGACTATGATTATTTTTTAATATATCAATATGTATTAAAAAGGAGATGATGATTAACCCACAATCAAATTGTTAGTGCCCCCACATGTTCATGTAAATAATAATATAATAATTACAATTAAGTACAATAAAATAATTTGACATATGTACATATCTCACGCATGAATATGCATAAACAATATGGAACAGCCTACGCAAAAAAGCAACAGCAGGTGAATAAAAATGTCTTTTATGGGGTGATTAAAAAGTAGTTGATCTGGTTTGGTATACATAGATTAAAAAAGTAGAGACTAAACTTCCTTGAATAGCCGGAAGTGCATCTGCACATATGTGATAGGAATGACTGCGTGGAACATATTACCGTCTAGACAATCCGGCCAACTCCGTCCCAGGACGCCTCCCAACCGCAGACTGAATAGTTTATCACCAGCAGATGGCGGATCCACAGAGAGGAAATGACTTACACGACGGCTAACCTGAGCTGGGTTAAGATGCAAAGACAATAGGATCCACCAGCTGGTTAACACACCGGAGACTCCAATAACAAAGTTTGTGTACTAGCAGAGCTTTCTAATTGATTTGTTTTTCCCCAGGCACACCAGCTGCTGGTGCCAGATTAGTTAAACTGAGTGTCAGCCTCCATCTGAGGAGGACTCGCAGGATAACACGGTTAGCTGCTCAGCCAGAGCTTCACCAGGGGATACTGTAATGTCAGCCATTAACACTACAGCCTGATGCTGTGCAGTCATGTACATAAAACCAGGAAATGGTTATAAACTTTAAAATAAAGTGTCTTTATTGTGATGTTTTTCTGCCGTGTCCACAACAATTGATTTGAGGGGACAAAGTGTGGCATTCGTGCGAGGTACATGTAGTGATACTGGGGGTACAGACCTGCATTGGGTGTTGTTTCAGATTCTGGTGAGACGAGAACAGACACCAAAACACCGTTTGTAATTATAAGACAGGATTTATTACCTCTGGAAAGTTATCACAGAATCAATTATGTTATACCCCATCTGGATGTGACAATGCAGTGCATTATGGGGATGTTGGAACACGCTGTCATAGCTGCTAAGGCTAACCAAATATGATTAATCTTTTAAATCACTTCTACAAACTCACTTTAATCTGATAGCCATTTAAATTCAAACCATTATATAATTGTGATCTAAATAATAAATAATGTAATACTTTCGTTTGATGCAACAATCCCAGTGAAAATGACTTTCAGGACATTGTGTTGATTTCATTGAGATGGAAGATAAAGTTTTACATTGTACACAAAGCTTTACATATAGCAATTAAAAGCAGGACAAAAGTATCTTTAAGTTTAAGACACATTCAAAGTTGTCATTGAAGTTCATTTATTGTCCAATATAGCAAGAGTTCCTTTAGAATCTCCTCAGCTGCCAGATTCAGCGGGGGCAACACACAATGAAACTCCTCCTGGAGCCACACAAGCTGAAGATGATGTAATGAGAGAAAGAGTTTTCTCTCCACTGTAACTACATTTATAATGTAACTATATCGCTCACACTCTAACAGCTACTTCCTGTTCCCTTCAAAAAGAGGTGAATAAACAGCTAATATGGACTTCCTCTCCTCTCTCCACTGTGCCGTAGTTAAAACCCCATCAACACTCAACGCAGCTTCCTTCCCCAACGTGCCCACCTTTGGACCTTCGCACTACACATACCATAAATCAACACTGGCAACAAATAACATTACAATCACTCAGTAATGGATTGCACCTTTCACTGGGGGTATGCGCGATCCATTAAAATTCAATTTAGCCCCCACACTTATTTCTCCAAACAAGTAAAAGTGCCAGTCATCATTTTGTGATGCAGGGAGAGACTCAGGCACTTCTGTGCTGGGGAGATTGATGAGAAGAGAGATTAACACTTCATTTTCAACGCCACTGGAGATAGCCAGACCATAATGAGATAAATGGACTGAAAAGAGAGTAAGAAGGAAAGAGAAAGAGCAGAGAGTGTACAGACAGAGTGAGGAAATATACAGATCCAGTAGAAGAGTGAAGAGTGTTTGAGCACCAGGCATGTCTGACAGGGTTTCAGCCCCAGGGCAGGAGGTGCTGGTAGAGGGTGGATGGGGATGGATGAGGCACAACATGGACGCTACATCTATTACAAGTCAAGCAGGCTGACATTCAGCCAGCTACTTCCAAGGCCAACATTCACCCAGTCTACCTTCTGACCTCACAACGCCACCTCAAATCTGGTAACCTCAGTTTTCACAGATTCAGTTTGGCCGCTACACAACACTCCAATAAGTGAACTGTGAGAAGTAACTGGCTAACTCTTATGTAATAAAAACAACTTTTAAATGTTGGTGTGGAAGATACACAGAATTAAAAAGTATAATTCTAGAACAGATTTTGGTGGATAGTTTTGTTTTAGGATCTATCTACAGTCACCCACAGACAATGTTAGTATTACATGGTGAACAACATGTTTGACTGTGTTCTTTATCTAAAAAGTGCAAGGCAATGGTTCCCAAACTAGGGGCTAAATCTAAATGATGCATGGTTCTACAGTGGCCTGAGGGGGCCTTGAAACTATACAAATACAGGTAAACAACTGGTGTAAGGTGATGAATCCTCTCTGCCCACAGAGCATCTGACTTCGCTGTCCATCATTTCTTCTCTTTTACTTTTAACAAAGAAGCTTTTTTGAGGAATATTTGCTGCCCCCGGTGGTCAATACCCTAATAACAACTAACTAACTAACTATAATAACTTGATTGTGAAGTCAATGAGCTGGACATTCAAATAACAGCCAATATAGCTACATATATAACATTATATAGTCAGACATTCTTTAGATTCTTTTTAAATGCATTTATATTTTTCCTGTTATATTGTTTAATGTGTGTATTCCTTTTGTGCTTAGCCGAGAGTGTTTTTTCTGAATATTGCACATTACTGGCTGTGATGATCTGATGTCCCCATGAGGATTATTGTGGTTTCATGTGTTCTTGTCTCATTCACCCACTCAGCCTCTTCAGCACACCTAGTGATGCTCCTGAGTGAATCCTCATCTGCTGGAGTTTGTACGTGATTTTCTTTCTTCTTATTGTATTTGTTGGGTGTATCTTTCCCCCTAGAGTATGAGTCACATTCTCTGACCTTGGAGCATTAAAGAGTCAATGTCTTTAACACCAATTACTGAGTTGACATAGTTGTATGCATTTGAAGCTTGCAGTAAAGCAGTCCTCCAGCAGAGCACTTTAAAGTGTACTTGCGATTGTGTCAGTGATGTACACAGAGCCGCATGCTCGCCTCACATCTTAGATTGCAAAGCTATTAGCTGCAGAGTGCCCGATGTTTATGGCCTCAGCTCGTTAGTCCTCTGGCTCCCTTATGCTCCTTTATGCATTTTATACAGCTTTTATCATCTTAAATTATTAATGTGTGTGTTGTTCTTTACTGTTTAATGCGTAACCGCTCATATGCCGCCGTCTTGGCTTGAAAAAAAGAGATGTTCATCCTGTGCAGTTTAAGTAAAGGTCAAATGAAAGTAAAATAAAAATATAAATACCGCCAGCTGGTCAGGAGTTCAAATTAAGCATTTAAAGAGCTGTGATTTAGTAAGCTGGAAGTAGCAGGGGGTACCAGTGCTCGGCAGGGGGTTAAGTAGGGGTGTCGCCACTCATACACCTCTCTTTCATCAAACTGCAGCAGTGCATTAAAGTGGGGATGTCTTTACGCCCCGCTTCGCCCCAGTTAATGAGGCTGCATGTTTCTTCTTCCAGATCAATATTCACCACCGGATGACAAACAGAATACCTCGTAGCCATTACATTTTTTTGAAGACAATACACATCTCTTTTACATTCTGCAACGCTCCAAACGGTCCAGGTTAGAGTACCCCACCAGGAAACATCTCTGTTTGGGAAAGTATATCTTTAAAAGTGTGAACATCTTTCTATGAGTAAATATTTGAAAAATATAGCAATGTCAGCTGTAATGGCATATAAAACTCATATAGTTATTACAGCACATTTGATTTTATCACATAACATCATTTTACATGTATAAATTCACACTTGCTTTACATGGTTTAGGCAAAACGACATTTTTGTCAAATGTAACTAAATCCATTTTTTTGCATTATAAAGGCACCTTCCTGTATGTCACATATTATAAATATGAATATATAATAGTAGAATTTCTTGAAACCTGATGATGATTTATGCAGCACTTTCATATTGAATATACGGAGATGCAGTGACATCACTGGAGTGAGTCCATTCGGGTGAGCCATCAGAAACCTGACATGTCCTCTATGATCATCAATTGTACTGTAACATGTTGGGTTAACAACTCCAGAAGGTCAAGCACAAACACAACAGCTGGTATTATCATTATCATTGCTATTATTGTTGTTATTAGTATGTACTACTTCATCTTAATTCCTTAATAAAGAGAACGCACATAGTGGAACAATGGAAGGGCACCCAATGCTCCAACGTGTCTGACGACAGCTCCATAACTGCAACTTACCAAAAGCTAAAGAGAGGTTGTGGAGTTCCAGTGGGCTGAGTCTTTAGTGGGAATGAGACGAGAATATATGAAGATTCATTATGAGACACGGGGTGACATTCAGTGAGTCCCTGCTGGAGGTATAGAATACGTGTTGTTGCAAGTTAAACGGTGCATCACACGCTTACCTCACATTAAAATCACGTCACATCAGGATGCAGGCAGATTCCACAGAGATGCTAACATGGACAATATGAATTGCTGTTCATGCACACTGTTCATGCACACATGTCCATGCCTTCAGGCAATGATTTAGCTTTCAGCACATCCTGTCCTGTCGTGTGAATGTCACCTTTTGTCTTCACACATGCAGAGCTGATCCTAATACACAACTGACCCCAGCATGACACACACTTATACTGTATACACACACAGTGTGCTGTACAGCAGAGTATATAGTAGGTTACGAATCACAATTCATTTTTTGTATGTAATTACAGTTATTTCTGTTTATAATAATGATAATATGCAACATTTCTTCTATGTGTTGCCATCACACGGTGTCTGGAAGCTAAGCAGTGATTATTTCATGTGTCCAGATGTTAAGTTTGAAGCAGATAAAGAAGTGTCTGTGAGGAGTCCACAGAAATTAACACTTGGAATCAAAGATTGGGACAAACTCAAAGGGAAAAAGCAGAGTTTGAGGATTACTCTATAAAACCTTGTCCTTGACCGTTCTTCAGGCTAATCTGCAAGTCTTCATTTCTCTGTCTGCTTTCCAACATGCTTTATGTGTTTGAGAGGAAACAACACAACAGTGTCCATGTAACTATGGATATCTTGTACTTGTACTTGAAGTACAGTTTATTGCTTGCAATAGGTTATATAATCTGATAATGCATATACAATCAGTACAGATTGTCTTTTATATTTGCCTCTGTACTCCCCATATAGTTTCAGATCAGCTGCCACCATGGCTAATTCAAATCTAATTACATTTTATAAAGCCTTGAAACATGTACTTAACACGCATTATTGTGTGTACTTCTGCGATGCACCACAAGCTTTATTCAACCAGAACCAAGTGGTACACTTCAGTTTTTTATACTTCTGTTGTATCATTTGAATATTGAATATTCAACACTGAATGTTTTAAAGAAGCATTCATTATTATCGAACATGAGATAACAAAGCATCTTTATGTTTCCCTCAAATCTGTTTTGCTAATGAACATGAATGTGTAGGAGAGAGGGTTTTATCAGTCAACCGGCATAACCATTGACGGGTTTGAGCTATTTGCTCAAGTTAACCAATATCAAATATGAGTATGGTATATGAGCATATAAGCAGTTGGGTGCAAGGACTGAATCCAAACAGAACATAACATATTGGGATATTGTGTTTTAACCCAAAGTCAGATGAAAGCACAGATATCGGTCAGAACATGATCTTATCTTAGCACAAAGATTGTGGAGCAGCACCAGACTGTTTGGCAATCTTGGTTTACTTTTGTCTAAAGAACTTTACATAACAAACAATAAAAAAGATTTACTAATTCATTTATTCATTTGCACCATAAAACAATGGGACATTTTGTGTCCCAGTGTATCCATTGTTCCACTTTCACTGAAGTAAATGGGACGCCATCTTGCACACGGTATCCAGTCCTATTAGAACATCCTTCTGCTCAATCTTGAAAACTTTACTAAGAGGACTGGACTTTCTATATGCTTCACGCTGTAGACATACAGCTATTGTTAGCCAAGACACAATATAACTTGTAAATAAGACAGCTTTACAGTTGTTGAAAGGTGCATTTCCCCCTGCTATCACTCTTTGTAAGGGACACACAACAATGAAACTGATATTGATCTCTGCCTCAGAGTTAAACAGCAGACAAGTGTATTTCCCAGAATGTCGGAGTGTTCCTTTAACATGACCTCTCTGACCCTGATTGACCACAAGGTGCATGTTCCACTCTGTGGCCCATAACCCCTCTCTGCTGGAGTGAGAGCGGTGTTAAATGGACTACTTGCTGTGTCTGAGGGACCCTGGCTGGAGATCCCATAGAAACAGTCCGATCAGCTAACTGAACAGCAGACACTTTCATTATGCTGCTGTCAGGAGCACACAGGCTGGGGTCAGCCTCAGCCGGCCACACACACACACACACACACATACACACACACACACACACACACACACACACACACACACACACACACACACACACACAGAAAAACAAGCAAGCCCACATATTGCACAGCCTTCGTGTTTAAGCACACATTTTTCTTTCTTTTCTTGTCATATTGAAACTCCTCAGATTTATTGCATGACCCATGTGTGAGTCCCATCCCCAAATTGGGAATCTTTTAAACTTTTAAAAGTTACTGGATACTGTGTTTTCTAAACCTAATTTAAAAAAGACAGTTGCTGTCTTTAGTGTTTGTCATACAGATGTACGCATGTACCGTAAAAAGTAAATGAGATACCAAGTTACACATAGGCATAGCTAAGAGAATTAGAGACAGGATTTATCACTAACGTGACACTGAGTACTGCACACAAATGCATCGAATTACACTATTTGAGACATTTCTAAAATACTTTGATTTATTTTAAATAATTTCACTACACTGCAAGAGTCTTCTAGTTTTCTTTGAGAACATCAGATTTCAGGACTCAATATTGTATAAACACACATTCTGTGCATATCTTCTATCACAGAGGGTTGTACATGAATGTGGTGCATTTCCAGGTGAGATGCCTACGCACAGTGAAATGCAGAGTGTAACAAATCCACGCTCACACATTGTGCGGCTGCCTTATTAGCATTTTAGAGCTGCAACCATGTTAACCATAAAATATCTGGAAAACACAAAAGAGTCTTCTTTCCTTCTTAAAGTTTGGTAACAATTGAACACATTTCTGAAGAGGGGCAGGGGAAAAAGCAAAATTCCAAACCATGTGCAAGAAAGAGGTAAACTGGCTCATGAAGGGTTAAACCATGTTCCTGCTGCCTCCACCTGGAAAGGCAGAGGAAGTGACAAGAACATTTGAACGCTATAATTTTTACAAACGGCGACAGCCCAAGCTTGTTTCGTCAACGTCAAGCTGGGCGAGAGAGCTGTCAGGCTGTGTGTGTGTTGGTTATGTGAAAATTAAAGGGGGGAGGGAGTTGGAGTGGCAGCAGAGGTGAGTCTGATGAGAATTGGCAGGAAGATCATTTGTGGTCTCTGCATGGCGATGGCCGGCAGGTCTTCCGCCCAAAAGGCTGGCAGGATGGTCTGGTTTTCAGATGGCCCGAGATGTTGCAAATGACATCCCAAAAAATAGAAACACTTTCTGGGCATGATTCTTTTCCACCTTTTGAATCAACCTGTATATCAAATTCCAATGTTTGTGCCAAGTCTGTTTGTTTTCTTTCCATTGTCTGTATTTTAATTTTTTTCCTCTGGGATCTCCATGCAGAAAGAAAGAATTTTAGTAATTGTAGAAGTTTAATTTGTCATAACAAAACCTATTACATTGGTGGTATCATGTCTGGTTGTTTAAACCTTTACTGCAAAACTCCTAATATCATTTAGCTTGTTATCCTTACGTTGAGAAACAAGTCCAAAACATGTATCAATGACATGTATCAATATGTCAAACTGATTTAACTGCATATCAAATTCTGATCATGCTTTCCTTGTTAAAGATAGTTACATAGAATATTGATTCAGGGAAATACTGTGCACTCAATCTATATTTGTTTTATTTTCCAGGTTGCACAAACTGGAATAATTGTCAACGAGTGGTCTTTTTGACCTCGAAGAAAAACTAAAACAAGTGTTGTGTCAAACTGAAGAGACAGCAAAAATAGCAGTCCGTAGCCTAATAGTAACTTGATGGCGTCACTGAGTGATGAAACTCTCCTTAGGTCCAGGCTAGCTTGTAGCTGACGCCTCACCTAGCTAGCTACAGTATGACTAACCTTAGTGTTAGCCTGTTAGTTAGCTAGCAAACGTTTTACTACATACATCTATTTCAAATGATTTATTGTAAAACTAAGCTTAATAATGTGCTACAGCTTGTGTTACGTGTTACCTTGATGTATACCAGACGTTACCAATTCAGTATAGGCTGCAAACAGTGAATCTATATTTATTTTTTTCTTGTCTCTTCTTCTTTCTTTCATAGGTTGAAACAAACATGGTGGAGTACCTCCAACAACCCTACGTCATATCACAAATGTATAATAAAAAGTAGTTTATAGTAGTAAAGTTTTTGTTACTCTGTGTTTATTAGTTTATTAGTATTTAAGATCATTTTTTTAATTACACCTGAAATTTGTTTACAATATTATTTACTTAATCTTTGTGTAGATTAGCCTGCTAATTTCAACAAAAGTATAGTATTGCTGTATCCTAACTGCATCCAAGGAAGAGCTTTTGGTTTCAGTAGCTACAAACACTGGCAGTGTTTGTTTCCATGGGAGCTGATTTTCTACTGGAGTATTTACATAGGCACGTCACAGAGCTGTGTTTTAAATATTTAGGCAGGTTATGAAAATACTGTGTTTGACAGAGCATCAGCAAACAAGACTACAAACTCAGTGACAACACAGCATATTGTGACAATGTATGAACTATAGAGCTCAGCAGGTGATAAGTCAAGCACATTGCACTATACATATGTATCAGCTAGCATGCAGGTAGCATTAATGTCAAGAACAAAACTATTTTGGTAGAGTTTTAATGTTTTTCTCTTTCCTCTGACCTCTCAAAAGACACATTTCTTCCCCCCGTCATTAGTACAATTACAGCCCTTAGTTCATAAATAATATACTTTCCCTTTCACCAAATCCTTCTGTATTTCCCTTCCTTTCCTTTTTTCCTACTCTCATCTCCTCCTATTTCTTGACCATTTATTTCATGGACTCGTTACCTCCTTTTGGCAGAAGGTAATCCAGTTTAGTGGTCTTGAATCTCCTAAGAGTACATGACTACATTTAAAACTCATAAGAAAGGCTGAACTTGTGTGTCTTTCATGTGGTAAAGTCTGATAGAGAAAACACAGGGTAAGAGAGTGTGTACAGGCTGTAAGGTATTCACACTTCACAAGTCAATCTTACGGACAGAACATTATTTAGATAGTTTCTTACATTCTACTACTTGGTTTATTTTTTTCCCCATCACCCTTCCGGTTTTACCCCTTAATTTTCTGCGAAGGTTATCTGACTGGCAGCTAAATAAAATAAATTGCTTGTATCTTCTTAGGAGAGATAACACAACAAAAGGAGTGCAAGGGCAATTCTTTGTTTCTGCAATGACACAAACTGAGACTCTACTAACAATAACAGGCACATTGTACTGTCATCTTTGTAACAGTCATTTTAATTTCTCAAGGGCCTTAAGCCAGTGCCTCTGTAAAATGTACTGCGCTCGTGCAGCATACAAGCTCTGGCATGCTAGATCAAAGGGCAAACAGGAATTGATTTGGATGCGTCTTTGCTGCCTGCAAATAAAAGACCTTGTAATGAAGCGTGTTTACTGCCAGTGCCCTGCAAAAATGTCCCCTAGGAACCATGTAATGTATAGAAAAGGGAGGCGGGTGATGTTTACACTGCCCATCTATAACAGCTGCTTGAATCTGGCAATGTAGAAGTGTTTCCACATAGCCTACTTCAAATTCAACTCGCAACGAGGAGGCATTCGCCAAAGAAAGAACTGTCAGGAGCATCACAGAGCAAGTACAGCACAGCTCTCTGAAAATCTGTAGACATCCTCGTGTTAGCGAGGGGGAAGAATTAAAGGGACTCGGTGATATGATGGTGGTGAGTGCTGCCCTACAACTGGCCCCACTCTGTTTTAGCTCTGCCAGTCTCAGGGTGTGATGTTGGCGCTGTTGGTTGGTCTAGAACCGTGATCATGACAAAGGCAAAAACTGATGGCCAGATTTCCATGAGCTTAGTTGTACATTTCATTGTTTCTACAGCATGAATCCTTATTTCATCAGGTCATTCATTCACTTTTGTTTGATCATAATCATGATATTTCCCTGACCTTGACCAAATCAAATCAGTCAAGCACAGATATTGTAGAAAATAAATTACTTGAGTTAAGTTGTTGTATGTTAAAAAAAACTGTGCCATTGAACATAAAAGGTGATGATTCCAAATTAACAAAAGTTACATTACATTTTCAACGATAATATCAACATTTGTTAGTTTTTTATAAAGAATTAAATTATCCAATTCTTGACTTGTTACAATTTCAATTGTTTCAATTTTCAATTCTTGTTGTCACACATGTAGCATACAGTATTAAACATCGCTAAAGTAAATGCTAGTCTTGAGAACGGATTACTTTCTGACCCCCTGCAGTAAATGTATGATATCCAGCCAGCACAACAAAATGTGGATGGTCGCTGCACCCTTGTTTGCCACCTGACTGAGTCTTCTTTCCCACTTGCCCCTCTAAAAAAAATACAAACTAGGGAATATCACCAGAGGTCGTGTGCCTCTGCCCTAACAGTATCATGCTCAATTAGGCCGGCTGATAATCTTGCTTAATTAACCATGTTGGTGCTCTCAGGAGCCCTATTAGATTCTGAAGAACTAAAGGAGCAAAGCAGGACAGAGTAAAGAAAAGGGGCTTTATTTACTACCAACCCTTACAAAACCAACCTGCTGTATGTTACCTACAGTATGTATTCATAAGACCACATTTTAAACACATCATACATTACTTCTCACACTTTATTCACTCTACTGATGACGAGTTGTGCAACATGTTTTCATTTCAATAGACTTGCATTAATGCTCACACTGTTCTGCACCTTGCTGTGTGTGTGTTCTCAAAGTGAGAAATTGTTACATATTCATATCCATCAAATAGATTCACTGTCACAATGTCAAAAATGTGCATAAGGTAACCCTCTGCTGGGAATCAACATTAGCTCCCTAAATAGCTAAACTCAAGTCGAACTAATCCGCATAAGCATTTGCAAAGACTGGCATTATCTGAAACCCCACACATTGCATTTATTCAAGCTGTTAGCCCTCGTCCCCTGGAGCTTGCTTCCGATCGGTAGATGCACACCCTCGCTGAGGATAGGGTATTGACTGAAATCAATTATAGGCCCATTTACTTAATGAGCTTGGTCAACATCTGTGTCGCCTTGGCCACCGTGCGCCGCGCTTGATCGGCCGGCTTCTGACAGTCCAGCACCGATGGCAATGGTACACAGAAACCCCTGAACTTCCATGTATTGTGCTCTATTTGGGAAGCACAGTCTTTTGGTATTGTGCAGCAAGAAAAGTCATTTTTTGGCTTTAATTTGTCCAAAGCCACGTCAACCAGAAACGCATTATACTACCTCATCTAAAAACATTATCGCGTAGCATTGTGCGAATTTGCTGTGTACCTAAGCAGAATCAAGAGGGAGGACTGTGTTAAGATTTCCAGAGCTGCAATTCCACTTGAGATCCTCAAATGAGTAAAATGACCATAGAATTAGAATGAGAGTAGAACGGACATTGAACTGTTTGCCGAACTGGTTGTCTGTCTGTCGCCTGGTTCAAAAGAAAATGCCGATTGTTGTATTCGGTTTATAAAGAAGTCAGCCCGCTACACCAGTCACAGTTCTATGCTATGTGGATTTGAATGGTATTGTCCTTTCTACTCTCATTCTATTTCTATGGGAAGGACAAAGCTCTAGCTCTGTCAGGTCCTTGAACTGGACTTGCCATACCCTCCACCAACAAAGCACCTTGCCTTAGTTTGATGTAGTTATTGTTGGTGTGAAAGCACAACACACAAGAAAAGCAAGTCCACTGTAGAACACTTTCTGCAGGTACAGGCAGGTATTATTGGGAAATATGAGGACTAATGCGTTCAGAACAAGATTTTCTTGTTGAAAATATGATATTTTTTATCATTCAGCGGTAAGTGAAATAACTGTTTTAAATACCTTCCAGTGCCACTGAAATAATGACTGAAAGCAAGTATGAAAGTAGGGTAACAATTAAGAGCGTGGTGAGGAAAAGGTGAGAAAATAAGACGGAGGGAAAGAGAGAGAAAAAGAGAGAGAGAGACAGAATGGAGGACTAAGTGCTAAATGGTGTGAATAATTGAGTTGGAGGTGGCAACTTAATGAGGTGAGCAAGAGAGTGATCACGAAGAAGGCCAAGACTCCCAGTGTGGCCCTCCCAGCAGGGCCGGCTAACAATTCCTGGCTCATGCTAATAATAAGAGACTTCACATGTGCACAAGCACGGAACAAGTGTTAAAAACACTGTAAGGAAAGGATATCTCAAGTCGGTACTTTGAAAAAAATCTTACAACTTTCATATCAAATACAGTAATATGCAAAGGTGTATTTACACATCATATAAATGTGTGCGTGCATGGTGTGGTGCGCACAGACCTCGATGTCTTTAGATAAGGAGGACTGAAGAGAACCAGTATCTAAAGTGTAAAAACAAGACCTGCAAGATTACGTCAAAGAAAACCAAGAATTGAATAAGAAAGAGACAAAATACATGTGATACACAGAGTTAGAGTGTTTGTTGTTTTGTTGTATGGATATGTCATATCCGCCTACGGTGAGGTGATTGATATATAGTTACCGGTAGTAGGATTCAATGTGGTGGTGTAATGACTGGTGTAGCACCTACGCAACACTAGCATGATGGTTTCACACCCAACGCACACGTGCTACACTACACAGAGTAAGGCAATACTCTTTAATAAAGAGTGCGGCTACGAAAGATACCTTTCCCGTTGTTTTGGCAAGTTTTTTGTTGCCAAAGTTATTTTTAGTCATTGGAACTTTGACCTCCATAACACAGATCCAATAGCATTCCAGCTTTGACAGAGCAAAAGTTATTTAGTGTAGAAAGGAATAGAATCGTAATAGTAGTATTTTGTGCATCTCTGAAAAACTGCAGTTATGTAACACGTAACACTACTCTTCAATCCTACTGAGACTTGAGTAAAACATCTCAAGAATGGAAGACAATATCAAAGAGAATAGGGATAGCAGGTTAGACGATTGATGTCTGATCTCTATGTAGTTCCTAGCATCGTAGTTACCGTCTGTATAGAATGGGAATGCTAATAGATGACTGTGTTACACAGATGACAACACATGTTATCATTAGTATAGTCTCAGTTTCTGTTATTGGGGTGAAAACTGGTTCAGGTACAGTAATGATGCACTTTTTATAAAAAACATTTGTTACATGTTCTTATTGAAATTGAGAAAGTACTAATCACAAGGATGGGCTTTGCACTGGAAATGGCTTTGCTAGATCACAACATACTACTACAAAAAGGATATTAGCTTTCTTCACTATAAACAAACACTGTTAGAAGTCGAACATGTGCGTAACCATATTCATTGTGGCTTATTGTCTATAGTCTCATTGAGATCCAGATCTATTTTTCAAGAAACACCTGAGAACAAGAAACCCCCATGGCACCCAAAGGTCATTTTGCTGTTCATTCCATTTAAAAAGTGCATTGTACCTGAGAATAGTTTTGCCTGGATATATGGATGTGAGATATCTAAGGTTCATTAATTATTCAATTGAGTACTTCGCAAATTTAAATGAGAGAAGAGATGTGAGGTAATAACAGTAATCAGAGTAAACGCATAGCAGCACATGGCCTCCAATGTTTCAGGAGGTGCTTGTAAGCTAAGGTTAACTCTCTACGCACATGGGTGCGTGTTAAACCTTCACTTTCAGATAATGTGCTGTTCAGTATTATGAATGCTAAGAAAGTTTAAAGTCTTGGCTAGTTGTTTAGCATCTTAAAATTACGCAAAACAATTGCAAACATTAAAAGGCATTGAAGGCATTAAAAAATCTAAGTTTGTTTAGACTATACACAATAACTCCGACCCAGTAAATGTCTAACTGCTGGCATGCAGAGGCCCTTTCCAGCTCTAAATTATTGAAGGGTTCTCTCACCGGTCAGCACTTACGTTTATTTAATGTGTAGCAAATGAGCTAAAACATGCAATACAGTAATATGGGCATGGTCATTTACATTTATCAGCAGACTGCATCAAAGAAGAGCTGGAGAAAGGAGATGGAGGGGTCGGGCTATATTCAATAAAAGTCAAAGTGAAATATCACTCAGGCTGACAAAGACACTTAGTTGACATTAATGGCTAATTGGCTACTCAGGCTCTGTGGCTACGAATGTTTAACTCTGAAACCAGTGATGTCCAGAGAGGGAGAGAGTTAAGATAATGAGCCGCAGAAATACAGAAATATAATTTTTAATTAACATACACAGTGTGTGGAGCCAAGCGCTTCATTAAAATATAATGCAAATAAACAGCAGTAAAGATCAATAGGAGTGTGTGTGTGTGTGTGTGTGTGTTTGTGTGTGTGTGAGTGTGTGTGTGTGTGTGTGTGTGTCTGTGTGTGTGTCTGTGTGTTTGTGTGTGTGTGTGTGTGTGTGTGTGCTAGAATATAATTTATTCTGCCATAGTACAAGAACACGTTAAGTCAGGGCCCTTTGAAAGAGGAGCTAAAAGTCTTGTCGAGCTCTGTCAGCCTTGTCATTGTCAATTTGCTTGTGAGCAACACGAAGCAGAGGTGGCATCTGAGTCCATGACAGCCTTTTTTTTTGACAGACTACTGTACAAGATCCAATGACAGATGTTTATCAATGTAGACGGAGGCTTTCCAGATCCCAAACACTTGTACATCATGCCGTGTTACACAAACAATATTAACCAACTAAACATGACACTTACAGATGAGACACACACAAAACCCTAAAAAGGCTGCCACACTGATGTCTGTCGGCAGAATCACAACCGTCTTTGAAAGTAAATGTAGATGAAAACAATATTCTTTCAGTCGTTTGCCAATCAAACAGTTGATATAGTATAGGCATATGATACAATGGACACCATGGCTAATTGTTACCACTTTTGGCCCATTTTCCTCAGAGCATTAAACTTTGCATGATTTATCCTACTACTTTTAATGTAAATCTGAACAATCTGGCACATGCCACTTGGACTAATGGGGGTGTGGGAAACTGTGAGGAGGACTGTAAACATTTTTGCTTAAGCTAATTGCACTGTAAATCAAATCCAGAGGAATGAGGATATCAACGCACCCCAGTAAAGCTTGCTTTATATTCATGCCTATCCAAGGCCATAGCTATACATATGCATGGCAATATATGTGGTCAATAAGGCACACACTGCTGAGTACAGCTGTGAAGGTTTAACCCACATGCAAAATAAAGCCAGCATTTTCTTTATTCTTCTAATTCTAATTGTTGACAAAACCATTTCCATTTCACTTTCCTTCAACTTGTAGATCTTTAACTCTGCACTACTTTGAAAGCTGTAGCTCATTGTGAGGAATGCACAGAGAAGGATCACACACATCTGCGGTTCCTTCACCCCCGTGGATCATTTTGCTCATTGTTTTGTTTCCAACCCACACAATCTCCATCCACAGCAGGATGTTGTTCTATGAGAAAGAAACAAGCACTACACCCCCCGCCCAGCGGATAACAGACACAGTTAGCAAAGAGCTAGTGAACATAGTGGATCATTTAGCAGATATTTCTCTCAGGAGTTGGTGGGGACCAAACCAGAACTAAAAGGAGAGTGAAATGTGTAAATAGGCAAATATTTGTATATTTAGCTGTTGTATTCTTAGCTTGCAGAGGGGCCAAACAATCAGAAGCTTGTAAAATGGCTTACAGATATAAAATACATCCTTTTGTTTAAAGACTCTCCAAAACAAAAGAGTTGTGCACTTTAGTTAAACAAACGTTACTCAAACATTGCCACAGAGAGAAAGACATAGAATATTGGCAGCCTGCCACACCAAACAGGCACGTTAACTTACAGTAATGTAGGTGAGAATAATAACCAGGAAGTGCCTGCTTACTATTCAACTCAAAACATTTAGTCATACAATATATAAAAAGTGTATTACCTGTTTTGAAGACAGCATCACGGCACATGCAAGATAAACAAAGAGAGAAAAGTAATGAGAAGATTATCATCATTTACTTTGGTGCGATGTAGAAGCATGAACACATTCTGTAGACATGCCGTCTGAGTTTGCAGTTTGTTTCTGCACAAGACGGGACATTGATCTGCACTATAACTTCCGGTTATTGGCAACAACATATTGGGAAAAACATTTCTGACACGGGAATTGTTCAGCACATTTTGGAGGAAAATGATTCTCCAATACACACGAGCCGTATACACAAAGCTAAAAAGGGCAAGATAATGAAGTGTGTTCCAGTAATTAGTGCAGTGACAGCCACCGCAATCCAGGAAACAGCCAGTGTCATTTTTCTGATAAAATGTGTGCTGGTAACAAAATCCAAAGAGCTGCCGTCATTTTTAAAGAAAAAACGTGGATGTCTTTCTGACTTTACACTTTTGGTTTCAAGGACATTATCGTTTGAAAACCGATTAAAAGCCGTAGGACAGAGCTATAATGGAAAGGTATTGGGACCCAAAATATGTTTGCTATTGAAACAAATTGTGTATGAAAATAGATAGTAGACATTGATCATCCCATTTTGTTCTTAAGAAAGCTGAGAAGGTTTTTTTCACAAGAAGAATCGGACAATAAAAGGGACTGACATTTCTTTTAATGTTAAACATTGAACTTTTTTCTAAGAATGATAATGCTGGTGGGACATAAATAAATCCCAATGACACTGGTTATGCCCTGAAATTCAAAAAGACATTTTTAAAGGCAGGTTTGTTTTAGAAGAGAATACCATAGGGCAACAGGAAGATTGGCAGCCTTGCTGGCCTCCACACTGCGTTATTTTACATTGCCACTGGCAAATCTGCAGGATGGAACAAAGCAGGAGGATAATTATCTTCACATACAATAACTGCACCATAAATGTAATCTGCAGCGGGCCCTTTTTCTATAAGAGCTTCAAGTGTCTGCATATGGGCTTTGACGGTAAGAAGTGATTGACTGAGGGGCATCAACACTTTTGCAGAGAAAAGGACACTGTGATAGGCAGCCGTCAGCCCACAGCTCGCTCTCTGCTCTGCTGAAATATGCAGGCAATGTGGAAGACTTCCTCTGACTTCAAATGAGCTTGTCTTTTTTCCTCTCTCATCAGTGGTTATACAGAGGAAAGCACACGCTACAATATTTAGCGGACTGGGAGACAAGTGCTACCTTGTAAAACAAATCTTTAAGGATGAGAGAAGTGTGGTAATATATACTTAAAATGTGAGGCCCTGCTGCCATCCCACATTACACATCCCCTATCTTTAACCAAGTGCTTTCCCAGCCCAGTATTGTGCTCATGATTGGCAACTCTGTGCCACAGGATGTATGCCCTGCGCCAACATTCATTGCCAATGCAAGGCAAACTGTGATGCAGGTGAAGGAGATCTGCTCCTGTCACAGACCTGCAATTAGCTTTCACCTTTTTATTAATGCTAAATACAAATTGTGGCAATATGGTTGTTTACTGTCCTACACTTAACCGTAGACATAGCAAATCAGAAAAGGTTCTAATGAGGTTGAGCATTTTCTCATATACCACCTCGACAGTAAGTGTTTCACAGGGAACCGATGTTCACATCCCATCACCTCCCAACATTCAACGTCGGGTTATTTTAACCGTGACCACGTAGAGTTTCCTGTTTTGTCATTTAGGTATAAGGACATGTTGACCTGTCTCTCAGTAAGAATCCAAAGCCTCATTGAAGCAAAATTAGCTTAGATAAATGGAGGGTAAAAAGAAGGATGGTGTGAGAGTGGTGGATGTGGCGTTTGGGAAGGGGGGGAGGGAAAGAAAAAAATCACTTCCACTCAGAGTGGGGAGGGGAGGCCTCTGCAGAGACACAGAGAGAGCCGAGGCAGGCACAAAGAACAGGTCATTAATGGTATTCAGGCCAGTCTAGGTGGGAGATAAGCCGAGTCAATCTTATTGCACACTTTCCCTGGGCCTTCCTATTACCTGGATCAACATAATGGCACCTCAACACAGTTAGCTTCCATACAGTATTCATCTCACTGTCTCTCTATCTCTCTCTCTTTATGTGTCTGTCTGTCTGTCTGTCTGTCTGTCTGTCTGTCTGTCTGTCTCTCTCTCTCACTGTTTGTGTGTCTCACTCTCTCTCTCTCTCTCTCTCTGTGTCTCTCTCTCTCTCTCTCTCTCTCTTTGTGTGTCTCTCTCTCTCTCTCTCTCTCTCTCTCTCTCTCTCTCTCTCTCTCTCTCTCTCTCCCTCTCTCTCTCTCTCTCTCTCTCTCTCTCTCTCTCTCTGTTTGTGTCTCTCTCTCTCTCTCTCTCTCTCTCTCTCTCTCTCTCTCTCTCTCTCTCTCTCTCTCTCTCTATCTGTGTGTCTCTCTCTACAAGCTTCTGTCCAAGGCGCTGGCCACCAGGCTGGGGAGGGCTATGGAGCAGGTCATCTACCGGGACCAGACCTACTGTGTTCAGGTCCATTGTAGACAATGTTTGCCTACTTGGGGATGTTTTGGAGGTCTCCAGCTCATTGGGCATTAATACTGGTCTGATTTCTCTAGATCAGGAAAAAGCTTTCGACCGGGTTGAGCACAATTTCCTCTGGAAAGTGATGGAGAAGTTTGGGTTCAGTCCTGTTTTCATAGCTAAGATCAAAGTGTTGTACAGTGAAGTTGAGAGTGTGCTGAAGTTCAATGGAAATCTGTGTGCTCCTTTTAGAGTGTGTAGAGGGGTCCGGCAGGGCTGTGCTCTGTCAGGAATGCTCTATGCGCAAAACGGCTGCCTCCGTTTTATCAGTGTGTTTTTAAGTGTTGGGCCCTTTTTAAACATAAAAAGAGCCCAAATTCTGACTCTGTACTGGTTGTTGAAGGAGCCACTGATCCACGGAGCCAGGCTGGACGTCAGCAGCAGCGTCACACCCGGCCTGATGGTGGCTCTGTGCAGGTCCAAGACCCTGTCCCTGCAGCAGCTGGTGGATGCAGTGGGCTCTCTGCTGGGTCTGAACTCTGTCCGGGTGGCTCAAAGAATCCTGCAGCTCTGGAGCCAGAAGCTCACTGGAGAAGAGAGGACCCTCCTAACCACATACAGACAGGGAGAGGCTGATCCAGACCCAGCGGACTCCTTTCCTGAAGTCTACCTGAGACCAGGGCTGGGATAACTGACCGGCCCCCTGATCAAGATCATTAATCCGGAAAAACTGTCGCTGCACAGAGCCGACAAAAAAACTTTTTATACTAACTGTGTCAAAAGCATCAACAGAAAAGGCCTGTGCAGCAGACACTCCACTGTGTGGAGCAACAGACTTGGTAGAGAAAGCGGACCAGGCCCACAGTGGAGGATTGTATTTAAACCTCCCCTCAAAAAGCGGACTGCCGACCTTCAGTGGACGATTTTACATAGTGCTATTGCCTCAAAAGCTTTTATTTCTGTTATTAATACTGCTGTTTTTAACAAGTGTCCATTTTGTAATCTCTGCAAGACTGTTTTCCATGTTTTTAGCGAGTGTAAGAGACTCACAAGTTTCCTATCTCTTTTAACATTGGTTTTTAGTCTCTTTGATGTAGTTTTTACTGAGAGTGTTTTTATCATGGGAGCTGCCTACAAAAAGGCAAACAAAGAAAAGTGGCAGCTCCTAAAGTTCCTCTCAGGAGAAGCAAAAATGTCAATTTATATAAGCAGGAGGAACACCGTAGAGAACAGAGAAGGGCAGGAGGCCAAAGCAATATGGCTCTGTAACATCAGGGCCAGACTCTGGCTCGAGTTCAGATTTTTTAAACATAGTGACGATTTAGAGACTTTTAAACAGCGTTGGTGTTTCAAAAATATTGTTTGTTTTATTGATAAGGATGAGTTGCACTTTGCACAATTTTTGGTTGGATAAAAAAAGGAAATTATGTGTGTGTGTGTGTGTGTGTGTGTGTGTGTGTGTGTGTGTGTATATATGTATATATAGACATATGTATTTTAAAACAGAAAGGGATTTTCTTTGCACTTTATTTGTATTATTATTATTACAATTATTATTATTTGTGTATTTTGAAAAATCTAAAAAATCTCTCTCTCTCCCCCTCTATCTCTCTCTCTCTCTCTCTCTGTCTCTCTGTCTCTCTCTCTCTCTCTCTCCCTCTCCCCCCCTCTATCTCTCTCTCTCTCTCTCTCTCTCTCTCTCTCTCTCTCTCTCTCTCTCTCTCTCTCTCTGTGTGTCTCTCTCTCTCTCGCTCTCGGTCTCTCTCTCTTGGTTGTCAGGGAAATGGATGAGAAACATGAAAAGCAAAATGGCCACCATCATCACTGGAGAGCATTTCAATGCTCTGTGGTGGTGCTAATTATTTCCCTGTCATGTTTGTCCCCACTCATAATGGATGTAATAATTATTTTTAAATTGGGTAATAACAGCAGGGATCAGCGAGGATCAGCGGGGAGGGGAAGAAGAGACCAGAGGAATTAAAAATGTTTTTATTTTATCTATATGTACTTGCTACATGAACAGCACAGCAGGGTAAGCCAGTTAAAATAGCTTGGAAGACTATGACCTATTAAAGCAGCTGCAGTTGACTCTCTGCAGACACATGTGAAGGAGCAGTGAGACTTTGGAAGGTTGTGAGTAAATATTTCACCAGATGAGACTGGGGGAGAAGTGTGTGGTTCTGTTTGTGCATGCCTGAGGAGGCTTTATGTGTCCTTGGACTCAAGAAAAGGGTTAGGGTTATCTTTATAACATATTACATAATGAACATAAATCTTATTTTGGATTACAATTTGTGATTCACCTTCTCTTTGTCTACTTGTATTAAGCCTCCATATGATCATCATGTCATTATGACTATAATTATAAGCGGCAACTATCTTACTGTCATGTGTGTGTGTCTTACCTTCAGGGCTCATGTTCACACTTTCTATCCACCTCTCAGACTCTGAAATAGTGTTTACACAACTGCCTCTGAGCGCTTACACATTTACACAATAACGTCTTCTTTCTAACAATTTCTCTTGCAAATCCTGTTCCTATACTGGAACACTGTGCTCAGGTGAGCACTGGAACCATTAGTATCCTGTGAACCTTAACCCCACACTGTGCACATGAAGGCAACACCATAGAAAATGTGATGTGATGTGATACATTTTAGTAGAACATAAGCACAATCAAATTCAGCAAATTGTCTTTGTCTTTATGTATTAATAATCACATGACCAGGTCTACATGTGATTCAATAGTGATTCAACTGTTTACCAGCGGCCCATATTGTGCTTTAAACGATCTCCATCATACACAGTTTGTGGTTTTAATGCCAACACAATGTTTTTTCCATTGGCTGTCAATGTCACCCATTGGTTTGTGGACTACAGTTTGGAAGCTGGAGTTTGCCACGTTGTCCGCCTACATCTTGTTTTTATGCAACCAGAAGTGACAAAGTTTACATATTTCTCCTCCTTAATTTCCCTGTTGCTTCGTCGTAGCTTGTTCTCTTCATGTCCTCCTTAAAATGAAAGACGAGCGTTTTTGTTGCAACTTGACACTTTAAAACACTTCAATAAAAGTGTCTAAAAAAAGACGGTGCATTTGTCCCCTGTTGTGTTTGTATGTCACACTTTCCCGCTCGTGTGCGTGTGGGGGTGCCATCATATGACTGCAGCTCTGGCTTCACAATGAATGTGCTCCCATCCCCTGTGATGTGTGTATTTGTTTTTTTGTGGTGTGTGTGCATGTATGTGTGTGTGTGTGTGTGTGTGTGTGTGTGTGTGTGTGTGTGTGTGTGTGTGTGTGTGTGTGTGTGTGTGTGTGCGTGTGCGTGTGCATACACATGTGTAGGTGTGTGTGGGGGTGGCTGGCTGGCTGAGAGAAAATGGGTCATGGGTGGAACAATAACAATCTAGAGAAGAAAACAATGAATGCGACTGTGACAGTTGAGGAAAAAAATACGGCTTTGCTTTTAACAAACTGCACAAAACAATGGACTGAAAAAATAAAAGCAAACACTGCTACAGAGGTGAGATTCATGCTGACCCACTGCTGCTGTTAATAACTTCACAAGTATATGTATATATATATATATATATATATATATATATATATATACACATCTCTTCTTCCAATTTAGTGTGATTTGAACTGAGTTATCTTTGTTCTTTTCATGTTCCTTCACATAGCTTACTTTACTTTGTTTTACATGTTTGATTCCGGCCCATTTAATGTCTTACTAACTATATGTTTTTTATTTATTTATTATAGTTTTGTTATGTTTTTTAATTCTTTATGTGAGGTGTGTGTATATGTGCCACGGGTAACCTTTATGAAGCTTCTCCTGTCATTCTCACACAATGACAATGGACATTTGTAATAAAGGGAATGTTTCATAGCATTGTGTGCTTCACAATGTGCCTGCGCACACACAAACACACTGAACTACGATATGAGGCTAACACGAGGGCGGGAGGAGTCAACACTGCAATTAATGGACAACACACTCTTCCTCCTGAGCCAGAAAAGTGAAATGCCGAGTCAAAAGAAAAATAGTTGAGGTGAGGAGGGCTTTCAGATGGATGTGAAGGTCTCAGTAAGATGTAGCTGCGTTCGGACCCCTCTGACTGCCATTGTGTAACACAGGTTGTCATTGACATTTCATTGTTTCTGTGTTGTCAGACAACTATAGCAGTACAAAATACATCAGCCGTATTCACGTTCACGACAAAGAGACTTGGCGGTGATGGAAGGTTGCTCCACGCTGAAGTGTTCGATTGTGTCTGTGACAGGTTTACAATCGAACATATGGCATTTCTCAAAAAACCTTGTCCATGTGACTGTAGAAATTTGAAATGTATCCATTTAAGAAACCACCATGAAAAACGTCCGAGTTTGAAAGTACAGCTTACAAGACAGAGACAAATATATGTTTTCAACTTAATCTACATTTTGCTTTTATTCATTTAAAGTATTTACATTAAACATAGAGAAGTAACATATGATTAATTGCTCAACAAGCTAAAAGGGCTAATTAGAATCTAATGACTTTAATTAGTTATTCTGACTGCGATCATTAGAACCTGATTCTACCTGTGGCACCTGACATACACAACAGCTTATTGTCACAACTGACATGAATGAGCTAAATGATAAAAAATAATACTTTGTTAAATCTCAATATCACTGGCATTGCTTAAAGACCCGATGCAACCCCTAAAGACTTTGACTGTGCTGTAGATCTGCAGTAGCCTCACAGCCTTCTAATATTCAACATCGGATTTCGCTTCTTGTTTTCAGACACTGACACAATAATACAGAAATATAATTTGCTATGAAATTCTGACACACAGTACAATGAATAGCAAAGTTGTGGGTGAAGAGCACATGGACACTAATTAAAGATCAGGGAGCTAAATTGGTGCATTTATTAAAACATGAGTTATCACTGGGCAAACATAGAGTGATTATTGAGGCACTCAATATCAAACACAGTTTGCTGCTTTTTTCTGTATTTCTTCAGAGGATATAATCCTGTTTTTAACTCTGGTTATTTACACCTCTGTATATAAATGTGACATTAACACCACCTATCTTTGCGCTGTTCACAGGATCAGGAAGCTCATTCATTCAGTTTCGCACCGCAGTCTAATTAGTTCTTCACTATTACCCCAAAACAACTGTGTTTCTCTGCTCACAGGGTATGAACCTGTTGACAGACGCTTCTGTTGGTGATCAGAAGCTTGGATCAGAACACTTTAACAGAAAATGGTGAAGACAATCTAAACTCAAAAGGTCCACTTATTAATGATTTAGAGCATTAATCATACACAGACGCAGACACAAACAGAATGCTCTAAAACCCACCGATGATTTGCACGATGTTCAGAGATGTGGCTCTGTTCGCAGTCCAAACGAGAAGGTCGTGAGTTCAATACCAGGGCTGCCACCATTGTATCCCTGAGCAAGGTACTTAACCCTGAGTTGCTCCAGGGAGACTGTCCCTGTAGTTAGTTCACTGTAAGTTGCTCTGGATAAGAGCGTCTGCTAAATGACCTGTAATGTAATGTAATAAAACTAAACTCTTGAGCTATGCATTTAGGCTATGTAAGGTTTGTTATAACTGTATGTAGTACAGTTATATTTTATTTCATTGCATTCTATTTATTCTAAACATCTGTATAAATGTTCATGTGTGAAGGGGCTACAACTTACGTTTCATTGTGCAACTTGTGTTGGATAAAGACAATGTTTTTCATGAACTGGCCGTGGAATCAATGGTAACTGCAAAATAATCAATCTGAATTCAGCATATGATAGATGATGGGTTATTCTGTAAAATGAAACACTGATACTTATACTTTGCAGTATATTTTCCTTATAGTAACTAACGGCAATATACTGCAAAGTGGAAATATGAAGATATAGATAGATATAAATATATATATATATATATGAAGAGTCATCAACATTTCCACACGATGTGGACCCTCATGGTTTCATACTGACCACACACCAGACAGCTGCTCAACAAGGATTTCTAGATTCTAACAATGTCATCTCCCCTCCTGTCTTCTGCACGCCTCTATACCAGTGTGCAGGCAGAGCTCTGCCCCAGTTGTCTTATTGCCTCCAAGAAGTGCAACGGCAACTGCAGCTCATTGATTCCTTTATTATTGCTCTTCTCATGATGACATTTCCCATTTTGTCAGTTCAGCTTTTTTCCTGCCTCTGATTTCAATTGCTGATTATTCCGCATCAGTCGGCTCTGATTTGATGAGGGAGCCAACGGAGTTATTGCTTCCCTCATTCACAGTTATTGCTCTCTGCACTCCCCCAGCTGGCAGGCTCAGGCTGCACGAAGAGCGGCAAATAATATCAATGCAGGACGCGACCGACATTTTGACACATCAGCAGAAGGCTGTGACTGACAGAGGACGAAACAACCACACATTGGACCTGCGCACCAACACACACATTACACAGCGTACAACACACACTGCACATACTGCACATCCAATATATTGTACTGAATACACTCAAGCACATTTGTGTATGCTAATTAGCAAAAGTCTTTGTAGTGATCCAATCAATATTGTATGCGTTGGTTTCCTTCCTTTGTGTGGGGCCTCCTTCTTTGCACCTGAATAACTCAGTTACAGCAGGTTGATTTGACAAGTTTTTGAAAAAGAAACTTGGATTAAGCAGGTTCATTTGGTGCAACAGGCCCATAAACTCAAACCTGCTGAAGTGCAGGCTCCATCTCCTCTTTTAAATGGTCTTTTCACTATAGCCCATCCGTCTTAATAGGTCTACGTGACTCATTTTTATTCTTACAGCAAAGTTGTTAAAAGTCTGTTTTTCAGAAGAAGAAATCACAAATTATTTTGGTGTTACATTTTTAGTGCATTACTAAATCACATATAAATCATTAAAGCCAGATTGATTAGTTAACTGGAATAAACATTCATTTTGGAACTTAACCAAGTGTCTTACAATGCAATGATTACGGACCCTTGAAAGGATGTAGATGCAATTAACCACCTGTTTTAAATAGAGATTGTGTTTTATCAGAAACTTTGGCAGGTTTTCTGTTCTGTTTCAGAAGAGAAAGCACTGTGTGACTATGGCTTTAACAGGTGCTATGAAGCAGAAGGAGTAACGCTAAGAGATCCAGCATGCAGTCCAGTACTCATACTCACATGTCTGTGAGTCCATCCAAGTTCTCCTTTAATGGTTTGAGTTGTTACTTTTTGCAAATGTAGATTTTAACCATCCAGAAGAATAACAAACTGTAGCCATTACCAATCCCTAGGGTTACGAATTATAAATTGAAACTGCAAACAACATGCAAAGAACAGAAATGAGCGATATTATATTTTTCTTCTCCAAATCTTTGATTTGTTCTACAAACACCAAAATCTCTTAAGAAGCACACCAGATCAAAGATCAAATCAGATTCAACGTTGTTCTATCAAGCAGGTGTATCACACGTGCGCTTGTTTTAAGATGAATTCCATCCTTGGATATTATTCATCATATCATTAAACAGGTGTAGCGCCTTTTCTTCATTTTTCTGTTAATGTTTAGGATCAATGAACACTTTCCAGTGTAGATGCACAGCACATACACTATGCCGACGTGATAAGACAAGGTGATATGCAGTGAAGAAAAACAGATACAACTCCAGCAAACAAACTAGTTTTTGGGAGGTGCATTGCTACAATATGTTTTTAACAGCACTGAGGTGTTTTCGAGAATTTTCTATTATGTCTGCCACACAAACAATCCAAAACACACAGCGACGCAAACATGCTTACACTTAAGTTTGCTCTTTTGCAATTCGGGTTCCAAGTCTGCAGGGTGTAGAACAGACAGGGTAGAGTGCATTGTGTACCAAATCAGTGTAGCCACATCCTTGCTATAATCCATTTAGCTTGCTTCCACCCCGCCTCTGCAGGAATGAGCTGAGACTCAGCAGAGTAAAGCGACAGACCAGACTGCATGTAGTATAACTCAGAAACTCTGGGCTAAAAATACCATTTGCATCTTTTGTGTCTCCAACACCACATCTTTGTTGACATGCCGTGTCGCTCTCTGATCCAGAGACACATCGCACATTACAACTCTGACTCAGTTCTCCCTGAGAGAAAATCTGCATTTCCAAGTGATCACTGTTTGTACTGTATATTACAGCCTGAAGATGTAACTTTAATTGAATATAATGGTTAATATCCATCTACCTCTGTATCTTGTGAATACATCTGTTTGTGTGCTCCCAAATGCTTGGATATTTCTTCCTTAAATCTTTGAATTATTCATCCTGCTAACAAACGAAAGGTAACACAACTGTTTTATGTTCAATCTAAACTAGTCATATTTTTGACATGCATTTTCTTTTAAAGGGTTTAATAATACATGAGGCAGAATAAGACGATGCAGTTCTTTGTGGACATGGTGCCCGACTGTGAAAAGCAAAGATGCATTGAGATTATTTTAACATGTATTTGACAATATCATAATTTATGAATATATATCAATGTACACTGTTGTATGACCGGAGCGGATATAGAGTGGGGTGCATCGTGCACTTTACATGGCAGCAACATTATTTGCCTTAGAACCCAGACAAACCAATACTCCTGTGCTTGAATAATGTGCTTCAGGTGGTCTGTGAATCAGTGTGCTCATTGATGAACTTTTATGGAGGAATATGGCATCACAAGTTCATAAAACTACATTTTGCCATAGGGGCCCATGACAACGCCTGCTTTGATTGATATGCTTTGGTAGAACACATTTTCTAACAAATATAAATTGTTTCTACATTTTAGTAGATAATAAATAACTCCAAAAACATATTTACTAAGTTCTTAATTTACATGTTGTCCATTTATGCAACGTACGAAACATAAATCAATTCCCGGTGGAGTGCAGAGGATGGGGAGATACTGAGGAGAGACTCTGCCCTGGAGTCTGGTGGTGCGGCAGCAGACACTTCTGTATGGCTGTATGGAACAGGCTGATGCTGGGGAGGGTATCGTCTTTTAATATCCCACAATATGTAAATACAATGAAACCAATGGAAAACAAATTCAACAATCTATGCCCGTATGATTTACTTTGATCAGCAATGGTTAACATTAACAGTAATGTATAAAGTGTCCTGCTTTGTAAACCTTCTTGCATGTTTAGCTGTGACCAGCAGCTCTTTAGATCGCTCTGTCTGTATCGGTGCACAAAAATGTCGCCACACTTTTGCAGCCACAGTTGTCGCACTAGGAGGCTGAAATGTGTCATGGAGGTCAAGTGTGTGTGAGGTTGTGTGTGTGTGAATGCAAGTGCATAAATTGCAGCTATTGAGAATGTGAACTTGTTCTAAATATACACAACATAAGCATTCTGCTAACACTGTGATTTACTTTGGAAAGGAAGAGATAATTATTGACATTAAATGCAAATATATAACCTCCAGTTACTGTATTTAATGCACTTTAATGCTCTTTATGGGCTTAAATGATTTGGAATGTTGTGTTCCTAGGACGACCTGTCGTTTGCTGCAGGTCCTGAATGGCCTCCTATTGGCTGCTGCTGCCGGCTGCTGGCCCTCTCATCAGCCCGGATGATATACGACTCGGCTCCACGCCTCATTTCACATTAGGCTCAGCAAATCGTCAGTGGGACAGATTAACGGGACGTGGGATGCCGGCACCCTGGGTGTAAACACTGTATTAATCACACTGAGCATTTCTCTTGGACCGATTCACCCCCCCATCTCCTTCCTGTCCCTTCTCCTCCTTCCATGTACACGAACAGCACGCATAGGCCTACTAACACAGACATACAGGGAATGGTGTGGCTGTCCTTTGCCCACACCTGTTATTTCACGCTGTGTGCACCTGCCAATTGAAGGCCTGCACTTTGGGGACAGAGCTGAGGTGTGTGTGTGTATGTGAGTGTGTAAGTGTGTGTGTGTGTGTGTGTGTGTGTGTGTGTGTGTGTGTGTGTGTGTGTGTGTGTGTGTGTGTGTGTGTGTGTGTGTGTCAACAGGGAAAGTAGGGCAGCATCAAGACCTAAGGGCATGGAGGGCGGCCTCAGGGATACACAGCACAGACAGCAGGGTGTCTGAGCAACAAAGAGTGTGTTAAAATATTTGTGTATGTGTGTGTGCTCCTTTACTTTAATGTGTGTTTATGTGATCCTTTGTGTATTTATAGAGGAAACACAAGGCATCTCTGTGTACTGTCATACTGCAGCCACACCTATACTGTAGCTGAAGACGGAAGCTGTAGGTCTGTTGACAAAGCTTGATGCCTTACATAAGACACACATTATTTTTAGTTTTATTTGTCTTTTAAGAAAGCAGATACATGTAGGGAGACTTCTGGGCCACTAAATTATCCTCATGTTTCTCATAGTAAGGTCAAAATGTATAAAAATGTTTTAGTTACTGCGAAGCCGTTGTTTCTCTCAGCCCCGCTGGCATATTATTTTGTTTCTAAAGAGTGCAACAGCAACAGCTGCATCACTAGAGCTACAAGAGCAATACTGTAATCTGACTGGCTGGCTGATTAAAGTTCTGACAACGATTCTCCTTATCTCACATACACAGAACGTCTCAGAGGAATTTCTGAGAGCCTTTACACTTTCTATTCTAAACTAAGTAGCAACCACCATGGCTGAATGATAAAGCACTTGCTCAATTGCTTTATGCTGCAGTTCCTCAGATGACCACTAGATGTTCGAGACGCTGTTCTGGATTTTTTTTCCCACTGTAAAATAAAACAAATTCAGAACAATCATATCTGCAATGTTCCTGCGCAGAACAACACACAAGTGTAAAAACATAGGTTTGTGTTTCCATTTGAATTATTTCAACTGTCTTACAGATAATAAAATACAAATGAAAGCAAATTTGTATATCGCAGATGGCTCCGAAGTCAGAAGGGGTGAATCAGAGCAGTAGCATGGTCAATGCAATAGTGAACAGAACACTGTAACACTAGTGGAATTACTGGAATCTGAAGGTGAACCGATTCAGAACTGCTAGGTTTCTAATATTTAGCTTCTGCTCACCGTTATGAAGGATTCATGTCATATCAGACAACTCACAGTGGATACAGAGTTGGTTACAGTTGTCATGACAGCCTTTGGCTGATGTGAGGGATTCATGCACTTTCATATAAGGATGTATATACAGGAGCTTCCCCAGAAAGAGTTTTGCTGGTTGTAATTACAGCGTGGGTACGTACATGTGGAGGGTCTCCACTCAGTTTGAAGAGAAAAGAAATGATATGGAAGTGAAAGAGCTTTCTTTCTTTGTACTGATCACTTATCTCTATCGTTTATCCTGATACAATAAATGTGATTTGTGACTTCCCTGTAAAGTATAGACAGCACTATCATTAAAATGAGTACGGTTAAAATCTTTCCATATAGGTCCCCAGAGAGGAATCGTATCAGTTAAATGAATTGGACCATCCTGCAGCTGATGCTCTAAAGAATGGATATGGGATGCTAAATCATGTAAATTGTGCTGTGAATGTTGTCTGGGCAGAGAAAAAAAACGAAAATAATTTAACTAACACTTAAGATGTCATTACTGATGGAAATGTTTGATGTGGTCAGACACCAATCATTCTTCATCAGGTCAAGTTTGAGTCTCTTTTATTCTTCTACTGTGCAATAGCTACTATCACTTGACAATGTTCTTTTTGTTAATACTAATCCCAGTTTTAATATAATGCTTTTAATGACCTATTTTATCAAATTCATACAACAACAACACATTAACAAGACTTTAGAGTAGACGACAGATGTGTATTATAGGTAGAAAGGTATTTGTCTTTGGACAGCTGGACATCTCTGATCTAACTGTGCAGGCCTTTAACTGACGTCAAAGTGATTTTGGCTATGATGATTGAAAACAAGCATTTTTCCCCAAATATTGCAAGTACTTGCATGTGCAGGCACACCCACATCTTTGTGAGCAGGAGAGACTTGTTCACAGTCTCTTCTCTCTCCTCAACACAAACACACATACTCTACACATGCATACAAAACACTATGTATTATCCCTCCCACACTGGAGTTACAATGTTGCGTAAGGTTCAAGGCTGAAGTGTGTAGGTGTGTTTAAGTTGAGCTGAAAGACACGACAATCAAGCGCACAAGTGTGTCTTGATCTCTGGCGAAATTATAAACACACTCCAACTCCTCCTGGTTTGTTGTGGCCCGCGTAATTACAGTTTTCACCATTCCTGACGCATCAAGAATAATGGTGTGTGTGTGTGTGTGTGTGTGTGTGTGTGTGTGAGAGAGTGTGTGTGTGTGTGTGTGTGTGTGTGTGTGTGTGTGTGTCAAGGGGGAACTGATGATTGTTCAGCTGTGAAATTCATGCAGTCCCCTTTAGACCCTCAAGGAGAAGCTGCAATTTATTCTCTGAAGCACTAATGCTGCTCACAACTACAAAAACATACAATATACAGAACACACACACACACACACACACACACACACACACACACACAAACACACACACACACACGCACGCACACACTTCTGACTAGCTCTAACTCCATCATGCTCAATGGACGAGAGCTTTTCTTTAACCAGGGTCTACATTAATTAGTGGCACAGTGTTCCTCGCCTCTCATCTCCAGGGGCCTTGAGGTTCTATCCCAGGAACCCACAACCCCTTCTCCCTGCTGCAACCACCCACAATGTATCTTTCCCAGGCTTCACCAGCCCCTTGCAAAAAGCCCTAGCGCTGAAACTGAGATGGTCACTGTAACAACCACACGTCTTCAAAAGGAAATGTCTTCACTGTACACATAGAAGACAAATACCAACATATTCTGTAATTACAGCTAAGGAGGTGCTGATAAAAGACAGAAAGAAAAGACAACAAATGTTTAAGCGCTAATACATTACAAAGCGCTGTTACACAACTGACAGTTTGTTCTCTGATGCAACAACAACAAACGGAGTGCTTTAAGGTGGGAGGTGGTGGGCGGGTTCTGGGCCAGAAGATCAAATATGGACTTATTTAATGGAGTGTATCCTTTCTCCGGCTAATTGGAGGAAACTGGTTTGAAGAAGAAGAGAAAAAGAAGAGAAAAAGAAGAGAAAAAGAAGAGAAAAAGAAGAGAAATAGAAGAGAAAAAGAAGGGAAAAAGAAGAGAAATAGAAGAGAAAAAGAAGAGAAATAGAAGAGAAAAAGAAGAGAAATAGAAGAGAAAAAGAAGAGAAATAGAAGAGAAAAAGAAGAGATAAAGAAGGGAAAAAGAAGAGAAATAGAAGAGAAAAAGAAGAGATAAAGAAGGGAAAAAGAAGAGAAATAGAAGAGAAAAAGAAGAGAAATAGAAGAGAAATAGAAGAGAAAAAGAAGAGAAAAAGAAGGGAAAAAGAAGAGAAATAGAAGAGAAATAGAAGAGAAATAGAAGAGAAAAAGAAGGGAAAAAGAAGAGAAATAGAAGAGAAAAAGAAGAGAAATATAAGAGAAAAGAAGAGAAAAAAGAAGAGAAATAGAAGAGAAAAAGAAGAGAAAAAAAAGAAAAAGAAGAGAAAAAGAAAAGAAAAAGAAGAGCTGGAGGCTAAGGGACGATGCTGATAAGAAGACCATACCATGAAGAAAAAAGAAAGGTGGGCACTGCAAATCATACGTGGTCTTAATTAAATTGGAGCTGATTGTAACCACATTTTAAGTGAGTGTATGTAAATACTGCGTTTACTTAATCAGATCACAGCCGCAGTGCGTTGAGGGTGTCTATCGATGAGAAATTAGGGCGATATTGATGCTTCAATATGCTTTCCATTAGTGAGTCAACACAGGAATGCTCACCTTCTCCACCTCACATGAGATTCATATCTGATGGTGTCAACCTCTAATTTAGATGGATTACATTTACAGATGACTTTTAAAAATACTTTTCCGGTAGGCCTGGAAAGACACAACTATTTTTCCATGGCTGGTCAATGGCAATTAAATAAAGAAGATGAATAAGACCAGCCGCAGTAACAGTATGTACAAACTGTATTATGAAATGAACCCAAGGTCTAAATGTTTCCGGCTGTTGCCCAGAAAAACACATTTGACCTTTTCAGTCCTATTTTATTTTCTACGTTTCCTGTTCCCTTTGCTTTACATTCAATCTCTTTTTGTATTTTTCACCCTCTGTTGTAATTACATTCTGTCTCTTTGTTTTCAATGTTCCCTCTACTTTTCTTTTACGTCCAGTCCTGTAGTCTCCTGTAATGTATTTAATTTCCTTTAGACTCACTTGTTTCCTGTTACACAAAGCTTTTACTTCTCACTCTCTGCATTTGTGTTTTACATTCAACAATTAATATGTCTACTGACAACACAGTTCATCCTCAATATCAATATTTTGCTTTGCATTTCTAATGTCGGGATATCAGATCTAGTCTCAAAATTTCAAATCCAATTACTTTTTATAAAAATGTTATAAGACGTGTTTCAATTCTGCCGTAGACTTGGCAAATGTTACTTGTGAGGAGGCCCAATATGAAGGCTGCTGCCAAGCCCTCCAATGATAATTCCTGTTTATTACAACTTGTTCTTACATAAATATATAGCTATGGCCATTTGTTTGTTATTGTATAGGTTATGGTAACATTGCACTCACCAAAGTAATTGATGAGATCTGGCAACACGGCGGCAATGCTTCAACAAAGTCCAACAAGGCAACAAATCTGAGCAGTCAGACAATAAGAAAGGTTGTAAACAAGTCAACAGCTGCTGTGCAAAGTGTGATGGATGTTTACAACAGACAGTTTGGACGATAATGTTACAGTTGGCCTTTGTTTTCTCTTCCAAAGAAGTTTGTCTAACCTTTTATTTCCAGCCTGTATGTTTGTCTGACTGGCCATGATCCGTTTCTATCCCTTCTGACTATCTAGTGATGTTACTATTCTCAGATGACTGCAGTTTTTAAAGACTGAAATGTTGTCCAAAACTAAAAACATAAGATGTTGTAGTAAACAACATTCTGTCCTCCAAAATGATGGATTCCTGGCACCACTGATAGGATTGTCCAATCAAACCAGAAGATTGAAATGGAAAACAAATGGTTGCGTATACGTAGGTGTAATGCACAATCTAATTGAAACTGGTAAAACAAATCCTCCAACATTTACTTTTTCTTGATGAAGCAGATATGAATGTTGGATGGAAGCCTTTAAACATGAGACATATAACTGTTTTCTGATATGAAGCCCCAATCAGTCACATTGTTTGCCAGCATCTTGAACAACCATCAGAAATATCTGTTACAAAAACACATGATAACAAATGAAATATATCAACACAACTGACATACTGACATCAGCATACAAACATGCTGACTATGACAATGTTAACTTGATGTGTAGCAGCTGTAATGTCATGTATCATGTTCATCATGTTAGTTTAGCAAGTACAGCGGAGGCTGATGGGAATGTCATTAGATTTGCAGGTATGTGATGATAAACCAAAATACTAAACACAAGTACATGTTGACCTGATGATGGCTCTACATGAAAAGTCAGTGGATTACCAAATGAAATACAATCATTCTCTGGGGACCATGAATGTCACAACAAATGTCAGTGTTTTGTGAAATATTTCAGCATGGGCCGACTTTGTAGGCCGATTCATTGACATTGCCGTTGCCAACCCACTCGTGAGCCGAACCCCAACCAGGTTTTACTTGTTCTTCTTTTTACTCCTTCCTTTGCTCTTGACAGACAAGAGCCAGTAGAGGTATTTGTCAAGTAAACGTAAACATAGGTCATTTCAGGCATTTTAATAAACCACTAATGCTGTCGATTTTCTTGAGAGAACAGTCTCATTGAAGTTGTTTGATATGTGACACTTCAGCAGTGATCCCCTGCATGCTATCTGAGTCACATGGCGAGCTACTCGCATTCCTCCCTCTCTCCTCCTTCCGCTCTAAGTCTGCTGGAAAGGTCAGTGGGATAATTAGAGCCGTCTGAGGCCAGCTCATCCCTCCCCTTGTCTGGCCGGGACGTCAGCCGCATTTTCCAGTCAGCCCTGCTATGTCTTTCAGTTACTGCCCATCACTCAGGCTGGCTTACTTTGGATCAAGCCTGACTGGACTCACAGGAGGGAGAACAGGGTGGGGGTGGAGGGTTGGAGATACCGTAAGCAGCCTCAGCATTGATACATTTCATTTTAGCAGGGCGCTAACCTAATTAGCCTTGGTACCCCGCCGCACATATCTGCAATCTAATAAGTAATTAGCATCAAGCACTGCTTGTGCTCGGCATGTGGGGAGAGGAAAACGAGAGAGAGACACAGAGAGAAACAGAGCCCCCGGCTATTTCTCCTGCCTTCTTTGCCTTCCCTTTACCACATCTCTTATTTCTCCCCCTGCCTCTCTCTCTGGCTCATCATGTCCCTCGCCCTCTCACTCTATACAGCAAGACCCCTCTCCTCTTCTCCGCCTCTCACTCTCTCTCTACATATCTCTAAGTCTCTTTTGCTCCCAGATGGAGAACAAGGAAAGCGAAGGGGAGGAGGAGGAGGTGGGGAGGATTCTGTTCTTTTTTCATTCTGCTGGGAAAACACAAAGTGGAGCAAACGTTCCAAGAAACCAGGAGCAACAGAGTGAAAGTGAATTATCTTTTATTAATGATTTATTAATTCATTGTTTGACGGAGGTTTAGTGACCAACAATCATATTTATTTAAGTGTTGGACTGTTCCTTTAAAATTAGTAGTTGCAACATGATCTCCCTAAATGTCAGGGATTGTTTCCGATTGGAACAGGAACACCCTGCGCCTGTGTGAAGGTGCTGTGCTTCTTTGACCCATACACCAACACACCACCACACCACACCAAAGACGCATGTTGATTCAGTTAAGTTTAATTGAGCTGGGTCTCAGACAGATGCTAAAGGTGCCTTGTATCAGTATCAAGATATCGAGGGCCAATTTCTAAGCGTCAGTATTTGTTGTCCTAAGGAGACCAGGCTGGTAGTAGAGACGACTGTAACTTATTGTAGTCAGTGGAAAAAACACAGCAGTGTGAAACGTGGTAGTTTGAGGCGGGTGGTGCGAGTGAGTGACTGAGCGAGCGAGTGAGCGAGAGAGAAAGGGACTCAATACGGGTTGAACAAATAAATTCAATTCACATTGATACAGTGAGATGAAAGAATGCAATTTCTGCCTTGCAAAGGCTGCAAGATGGCTGTTTTGTTATGATTCATGTTTCAAATCCACCACAATTACTGACTCAAATGGAAGGGAAAGGCATCTGGCAGATGAACCTGGCTGCATCCTAATAATAATACTACTGCGTGTGCACACACACTGCTCAGGCTTGTTTTCAATCCATGCACTGTAAAAAGAAGGCCTATCATCTCAATTATCACTACCTGCACTCTGCCCAAGGAACTCACAAACACAGCAACACTTAAACTCTGTCCCCAAATGCACTTACTCACTTAAGAGCACAAAAAAGGACGGCGAGGTCTCAGTGGGTTAATATCATGCAGTGTGGAGCAAAACTGTGACGGAAAGTAGAATGATAATATTTGCCTCATACAGCCTGGCTGCATCTTTGGAGCTCAGCTTTTAGCACACAATCTGGAAATGACCAGTCAAGTGGATATGAGCCTGGTCACATGTGTACAAGAGCAATTCTGATTTAGGGCAACTCTTTAGTTTTTTAAAGAGATTCAGGTCTTTTTTTTTTGTTTTGGCAATTATTTATATTGGTTGTGATAACATTATGCTCAACATGCTGAGATCTGGTAACAACACCAAACCGATAGTTTGGTGTTGCTGCCATGTTTCAAGATCTCGGCAAATTGAAATTATAATCCTTTAGATTTCAGTTCTGGTTAATTTAGTGAAAGCTGTGGCCCCATAGTTATGTTCAAACAGAAGAAGAGCACCATCATATGCATATTTAGCTAAAATAAACCTTTAAAGGACGCATGATCCTGCAAATACATTGGATATTTCTTTACCTCAAATGTATTCAGGCAATGATTTTTGAAGATAAGTATTTGGCTTCCTTCATTTCCTCCTAGAAATGTGTTGATATGGAACTGTCATGTATTCTCTTGGAATTATTTGACCTCCATTTTTTTCTGTAAACAAACATTTGAATGACTTTTTCTTTGAAATTTAAATAAATTATTTGACCAACTCTGCACAGTTTCTGTTCTGTTTGATTTAAAATTGTTCAAAGACTTTCCAAGAAACTTTTATATAAGACATTTATATAAAAAACATTCTAGGACACTATAGGAGACAGACATCGGAGGTGTACGACCCACAGTAAAAAGAGAACCAAAATATAAAGAGCTATCAAAAAGTAGTTACTGAGCTATTCCTGCTAAATTCAGGCCTTTTAGTTAAATATGACATTTTGTCAACTGAAAAGACACAGCAAAGGTAAGACTGCGCATGATCAATGCATCCATTCAACAATGGTGTTGAAGAACTAAACTTAAAGAGCATTCATGTAACAAGAAAATGGAAAAAGGCCTCAGAGGTTTAAAGAATGTGTCACAAAGTGGAGAGGAGTGCGAGGAGAGAGTGGCAGACTGAGTGATGGAGGTGCACAAGGGAAAAAGAAGAACAAGGAGGAAGTGTCCTCTTTTCCACATGAAGTGAGACTCTGGCTCTCAGTCTCTGTCGCTTCCTCTATGTTTTTGAACTCCTGTTTTTTTAATGACTCGGCCCTGTGTACGGTACTTTAGAGCACCCTGGTTAGACAAGCAGTGACTGGGCCTGAGCCTCTCACACACACACACACACACACACACACACACACACACACACACACACACACACAAACACACACACACACACACACACACACAAGTTAGCCGCAACCACACAGTCAGACATCTGCAGCAGCGCACTAAGCAACATCCTTCAATTGAACATCCAGTCGTCGCAGCAACATCTCATAAATCACCCATCACTCACGTGGCCCACCTTGCATTTCACAGCATTTAAATCAATTCTTCAGTGGCTCTGTTTCCCTGCCACTTTCTGTGATGTGAAATCCGTCGACAAAGTGCTTTACTCATAGTCAAAGTGCCAAAAGAGACAGGGTTGTGTGATCAGAGATTCAGGCCTCCTGTCTCTCTGCCGTGGCCCTGAGCCCCTTGTCCCCATGAATTCACTTCCCTGTCAGGCCCTGCGGCTCATCAGCCTCTTTGATTGTCCAACTTCAGGGAGATCTTACATTTTTCACCCTTCGATGCTACAAAAGGCATCAAAAGCGCACGCCACAGTCATTGTTTCTGCTGACTATCTCTGCTCTGATCAAACAGACGCCCAAATGTTTTGGCTTTGGTTTGAATCGTGAACGAGGGAGAAAAGAACGAGTTATGCAAAGTCAGCTGGAAGTGAAACTTGACATGACTGTTGAGGCTGATGTTTAGAGGACATGAAAAGCATCCAGCAGAACAACCATCATAGTTTAATATCAGAGAATGGATAAAAGCAGAATACAGTCAAGTCTCAAAGAAGAAGTTATTTTGTCTGACAAAAACAAAGCAGACATGACATCATACTCTAACAAGTCAAACATTTCTAAGCTCCCGCTGAATTGAAGGGGGCTTTCAATTTGGTAAAAAAAACAAGATCATAAAAAGAAGTTGCCTTACAGTTGATGATTACAAATGTATTCGTACAGTCTCCCCTGAAAAACCACATCCCACAGAGCGACACAGGGCAGCGATACCAACCCAATTTATGCTCTGGAAGCAATGTTGTCGAGCAGCACTATCTCTAACACTCAGCTGTGACAATCCGTCATCTGTGATACACAAACTGCTACTTTTTTGGGACTGGGAAGGATATCAAGGCAATCCTCATCCAGCCAGTCAGCTTATCTAGCCAGGATGACAGGGCGGTGGACTGCAGCAGCACAACCTGCTGCGGGGACATCGGATGGACAACCTGGTTTAATTTTTCCAACAGTGATACATGATGTATGATGAATACAATGTACACTGCGAAATCTGAAGAGTTAGCACAAACTGTGTGAGGAAACCGATGGCCTTAAACCATTTAGGTTTAACAACTCAAACAATAAAATCATGAAAGAAACTGTGATTTGAGGGCAACTTGGGTTAATAAAGTTAATAGTACCTAATCCATTCAGTTAATAGAACTTAAATCGATGGCGTGTTTTTCACTCAAATGTTTAATTTCTCCAAGCTTATTAAAAATGCAATTTTTTAAATGATTATCACTTACCGGTAATATTAATTTACTCAGTTTTTTTCCAGCTCTCAAAAAGTGTATATGTTGATAAGAAAAAATATGAAATTAATTCTCACATAAAAATAATACACAAAATAAAAACAAGTGTGAAGACACCACAGAAACATTGCAGACATGCATTTCAGTAAAAAGGAAGTGATGTCAACAGTACCCCTTTTAACAAAAGAATCAAAGAGAATAATAATTAAAATTCCCCACAAATATAAGAGCACTCAAAACAAGTTATTACTTCAACAATTAATTTTTGAGCTAGTCTCTCCAATGTTTTTAGAGGATTAATTTATGTTAATTTACTTCCTTTATTAAGATGTGCTGTTAGGTTTTACAGTGATATTACAATGAATAGCTCATCATAGATTATGCGTTAATGTGGCTTTTCATCTTTGCAGCTTAACAACTTTAATGTGTCCTTTACTTCAGTCTGTTATTTACTGTATTCATTAAAGGGGCTGCATCCACAGAGTGAGAGACGGTACACTGGTGTTTTGATCTGAATCAGTTTTATGTTTGCTTTTAATTGTAATTTTTGCCGCAGCAGTTACAATAACAACTTGTTTTAGTTCTTTGTAAATTGCTCACCAACTAGTAATTGCTACTGTTTAATACATTGTTAAACAGATGTTATTATCACCTCCGACAAGGAGGTTATGATTTCGTCTTGGTCTGTGTGTGTGTCTGTCAGCAGGATTACAAAACAACTACCAGCCCGGTTTTCACAAAACTAGGTGGAAGGGTGGAGAACAAGAGGAACACATTACGTTTGGAGCTTATCCAAACCACAGGGCGCATTATTTTTCACTTTCGTTGAATAATATATGAACAATATGAAATAGAACATTTGTGCTGCATTCAAATGCTGTCAGAATAATTGAAAAAACAATTTCCTGACTATAAGAGTTCATGTGAACGCCCTATCAAGTCATAACAACAACTTTGAAACAACTAACAACATGTTGTTTAAACGCTCTGAGCTACAATACGATACAATACAAGACATCTTCTTTGTAGCGTCCATGTTGTTTCTATATTACGATTTAAGGCTGACACACGCACCCTTAACCCTAACCAGACCATGGTCTAGGGCTACAGCTAATAAAGTACTAACACTAGTACTGTCACTAGTATCGATACACTTTACATTTTCCTTCAGTTATTATTTACCCAATTTTCATTTCAATCTTGTGTGTACTCAGAACATGTTTATCCAATCATCCTTAATCTCACCTGGATGATGGTGTGTTTTGGTGAAATTGATCCATAGAAGATATTTTACTAATCTGTTCCTTTTTTTCTTTTCCCAGGGTCACCTATATAAAGCAGTTGTGTCCTTCCTGTCAAATATTGCAAACTGTTTATGTACACCATTTACGCTCATCATCATGTCATCGTCTATCAATATGCCACAACGTCCCGCCATTGTCGCATATATCACAAATAATTTATTAATACATTATTCTAAGCTGCATTGTTGGTCTTATTTTGCTGAACTACCACTTTTACTACTTCATACTATACTAACTATTATTATCACTAAATGCACTAATACTGCTGCAACTGCCATCAACATTGATACTTCTACTGTTAACCATACAACAACCCTCCCACACACATCTTACACTCAGGACGATGTATAACAAACAGGTACTGGACTCATTAATGTTCTGCATTCATCACAACATTTCTATGAGATTTTTGCATTATCAAAATGGCTCCATCATGTGCTAACATATGGCCTGTTTGATCCGAGGGCTATAGTAACTGCTCTCTTGTGTGCAAGGTGCTGTATTTCATTGGGTTTCATTTATTGATAGCTGAAAGGGTTTTTTTATGTTTGTAAATCATGCAAGGCAGCAGGATCACATTAAGTAACAGTGACTTGGAGTGAATAATTCAGTGCAATACAAGCAGCTCAGCATGCATTGCAAGTTGCCATAGTAAACACACAAACACCTCACAGGGTTTCCAATACTTAGCTACAGTGTTATGATCAGATTTCTATTTTAGAGATATTGTTATATTAATTTAAAGATATTTTATTTAGTATTCACAGCAGGGTTACCAACTCCATGGTGTATGATTGTGATATAATGCAGTTCACATAACATGTCCAACATAGAAATGAGTGTAATAGGATCCCTCACTGACGGTAATAGAGTCCATGGAGAGACGCTGGTCTGGATCTGTAGAACGTGTCTGTGTTTGTGACGACTACCTGACTAAATGTATTCTTTCCACGTGTTGAGTTTCTCAACCTCAAGGTCTTGACCCTGAATGTTATGGTTGTTTGAGATGCAGACCGTGTCTGAGACCAGCTTATATTGATATCTCTTTCATTTTTAGATAAAGATACAGTACATACATATATTAGGGATCAGTCAACATGTATACATACTTAATTTGAAATACTTCCATAATCTTGGATATATAATATTATATTATATATATATATTAACTTTATGCACTTGATGCGTCATTTCAACTCTTAAACTCTAACTGTCATCTAATCCTAATTCTAACTCAATTAAATCCAGTCCAGACCTAAATCACCTGAAGATAAGTGAAGATACTCGAACACTGACCACTGGTCCTTACAGAGATAGACAAACACACACATCACACACAATGATAACTGCACACTCAGAGAGAGAGACATGGGGAGAGATGCGGGAGTGACAGTGGAAGTACAGTGTGTTAAAAGGAGGAGTTCAGCTGTCAAGTCTAGTCATGTTTATTTGTACAGGCAAACAGCAACACTATCTGACATAGGCAAGGCTCTCTGCGAAAACAAGGACAAATGAAATTTAAGAAACCAATTGATGGATATTCACCAAACATAGCACCTGCCTTTCAACCAACTTTACCAGAGCCACATGTTTAAGATCATAATGACCAGTGTTAAATGATGATGTAACTGTTAAATGTAAATGATGTCAGTTACATCAGTTTAGAGTCTAAACTGATGTTTTACATTATTTTTCTGCTGAACTTTAGACCATTAAAGTTTAGCAGAAAATGAATGTAGGCCATAACAACTAAATAATATTTTCTCCAGAGTTAGTCCCAGAGTAAAGAAAATCCAGCAGACCAGAGTGAACATATTCCATTTCCATCGGGCTTCACTAGCAAGCAGATCTGGAAAGAAATTGTCTGCCACCTGTGGAAGGTTTTTAAGCAGTTTAAGAAATGCAGTGAGTGCAGCCCGAAGTGTGCCACCACCTTAAGCTTGGGCCAACTATTTGAATGCATTACAATAATTCAAGCATTTCACTATTCCAAGCAAACTGCATGCCTGCAGGCTTCAGATTAGCAAGGTGCGACTGTATTTTTAAAGCTGTAAAAACTCCATATACTGTAGCACTGTTTGGATTACAGCCCAGATGTGGCATGCATAATTAAAACAGGCACTCTTCGTATGGTGGGGTCAAAGCAGTTCACAACAATAATTAAAACAAAACAAACAACAACTTCTCATAATGGTAATGAGAGCAAATAAATTGACGAGGTTGAATTTGTTTACGACGTGTGTGCATTTTATAGGATATGACATCTATGACCGTAGCAACTGCCAGCACGCTGGTCGATTAAACTTTCACACACTTCAGCTGCGTCTTTCTCCTTCAGTGTGCTCAAGCAAAGGAGCGCATATACAAACAGACTGAAGGGTTTATGAAATACATTCACACGCACTGTAAGAGGAAGGTGATTTGTCCTACTGCACACAAAGCCCAGATGCTGGGGGAGGAAAAACAACGATAGGGCTGCATCACATAAAAGAGCAAAGAGTATATTGTTCTCGTTCAGTGTCTGCTGCGACACATGTGACCTTTTCCTGTTTTAAGGGAGGAGCTGCGAGCAAGTCTTCCTCGTTAGTCTACAATAATAAGCAGAAGGTCACCGTTCCAGAGCGAGAAAGTTTACCGCCAATGACTGGATGCAAGCATTTCAGGAATCCCATTTTCAAGGGGAAATACTCAGTGTTGGGATTCCTTTCCTCTATGCGTGGAATGCGACGCTAGAGGGAAAGTCCACCAAGGAAATCCATCATATTCTGTTTAAGGACCCAGTTTCACCTCCTCAGTCCTCAAGGCTACGGCGTTACATCTTAGATGAATGACAAGTATGAACCCACGCCGTAGTGTGAGAGAGATGTTGTCAAGTTAGTATTTCTTTTTCTTTTATGAATTTAGCTTTTTTGCTTGTTTTCCAATACCTTTACCCTACTGGTTTAAAGCCATGTATCATCATATTTATTTTAAATCCCAAAGACAAAACTCAAAAAGTATCTTTCTTCAAGTATGTTACGATTATTTCATGTAGGCGGCGAGTTTACTGTATCCAAGAAGCAATTAGTGTTATTGTGCAGCAGACACAGTGAAACTTCCTGTGTTGTGTGCTCTGTAAAGCCCTGACACATCAATATGTCTGTAGTTTACACAATGTAGCCTGTTAGTTCCATTTTTCAGGTCAAACAGACTAATTTGCCTCTCAGGGACACCAATGAGCTATTTCTACACTGCTTACCTCATCTTTTTCTATATTAACTTACATTCAAGTGCAGCCACAATAAGTGGCTTCCTACTGAGACAACATTGTTAGTCTTCAGGCTGGTTTTCAGTGTGATCTTTTTAAAAGTTCTCTATTTAAATGAAAGTGTAATTCTCTGATGAATAAAGGAACACATGCTGTTAGCTTTCTGAGCTCTCATATATCAATGCTGCCCTGGACCCTTGATGACATCATCAGGGGGTTTTTTCTCACACTTTGGAAAGCAGAGTCACAGAACAATGATCCAAAGGCTAAGTAGTAATGACGAGTAAACTAATCTGTGTAAAATTGATTGGTGATGCTACTTTAATGAAGCCTTAATGGTGTGAGGGGAGTCATACTTCAGCCCGATTCATAATTCCTTAACCCTTGTATTATGTTAAGGGTCAATTTGACCCATTTCAGTTTTTGAGTTGACCAAAGTTTTGGTTAACTCGTCATTTTATTCCTGAAATGTGACTTTTCCTCATTTAAGGTGATGAACTGTGTAATATCTGAACACTTAGACGTGTAGTGTCTGTGCACAGTTTGTATACAAAGATGTTGTTGCGGGTCATTTTGACCCGGACACTTTGATGTGTGTCGGTAGCTGTTCAGACCCAAAGACAACATGTCTCTTTGATGCACTTTATTTTGATTGCATTTGTTTACATATTGACTGGCTCTGAACAGCCATTTAGAACCAGGATGTGTGTGTGAATTAAGAGGAGGAGCTTTCTCACGCTTGTCCTCGTCAGTGTTGTAATGTCATCTCTCTGAGACACACAATAAAAAATGAGCTCAAAAAGATTTACAACTGAAGAAGCTTTATCACAGATTCTGGACTGTGATAGTGATGTAGAGGAAGATGTTTCAGAGACCGAGGACAATACTATTGACGATCTGGATTATGAATATTCCTACGATGAATATGATTCAGAGGATGATCCTGCCGTAGTCTCTCCATCAGATGAAAACCAAAGAATGCAGCAATCCTTCACATAAGTGACATGGGCAATCTAAAGATGGTAACATAAAGTGGTCAACATCACCACACCAAAGCCAAGGCAGACTGTCATCTTCCAATGTCATCAGATTGACTCCAGGCCCTACAAGATTTTCCGCCACATGAGTTGATGATATTCAATCAGCATTTCAGCTCTTCATATCCCACCAATAGAGAGGATCATACTGGACATGACCAACTTGGAGTGGAGGCGTGTATGTCAAGAGACATGGAAGTCATTTCACATGATATCTCGGGTGATCCCATTTGACAACCGTGACACCAGAGCTGGTCAACGTGAAAGAGACAAACTAGCTGCGATCAGAGATGTTTGGGATAAATGGGTCGAAGTTCTTCCTTTGTTGTACAATCCTGGTCCCTGTGTTACTGTAGACGAGCGTCTTGTTCCATTCAGTAAAACAAGAACCTCTTGTGTGAAATGCAATAATTACATCTGCAGAAAGCACACAGTCACATTCTGCCCATCATGTGGAGAGCATTGACAATGTGAGGAGAATATTTTTGAGAAAAAAGTTAAAATCCTTTTTGTTTTTAAGTGTGATGAGGGAAAAATGTTATGTAAAGAATTGTTAAATATAGTTTTGGATTGTTGGCTGTTGAATAAAACATGTATTGTATGTCCCTTTTCTAAATGTTCATATGATCTAAATTCAAGTTCTTATTGGTTTTACCTAGTTCTTTTTTGTATTTACACAGTACGGGTCAATATGACCATAAACCTAATTAACGTACATTCTTTTCAACATAATACAAGGGTTACATGGTGCTGATGTGGTCCATAGTCAGATTGTATTTATTTCATTCCTCCCTCCTTTTTTACACAAAACGTGCTGTACACACACTTGGTCAGAGCTGAAGTTATAGCAGTTTTTAATAGGGGGAAGAAGCACTGCAAGGGTGGAAACACACATACCTGACCTATTGTTACATAATAAAGTTGTTGTGACTGAGCAAATGGTTGCATACATGTCAAAGACCAGTCTTGTTTTTGCCCTAGTTTTGTCTAACCAAGCCGGGACTAAATCCAGTTAAATAGAATACTTTCTTTTTTCATAAATATGCAGGCGATTAATAAACTAAGCTGCTTACTGGAGAAAATAAATCATCCCAGATAAAAATTCAAAATCCGTATGATTTAAACAATGGCTGCAAAATGCCACTGATGCAAAAGTGAAAGTTATAGATTTGTAGCTATAGATTTATTATCTTCATCATAATGGCTTCTGTCCAACAACAGAAAAGACAAGCAACCCAAACCGCTCAGGTTTCTCTCAATCTCTGCTTCACACACACACACAGACACACACACACACACTTCAATAAAAAAACATTGCCTCTCCAGGCTTTAACAGAGTGCTCTTGATGAGACCCATGTGGTTAAGAGAGAAAGCATAGAATAGGATACGGTCCAGAGCACCTCACAGACTCCCTGCAGGAGCAGAGCCTTTGACCTTGCAGCCTCATTTGAAGGATGAGAGTCAATGGCTTGTTAGTCCGAGCTAGCTGGAAGAGTGGCTCAGACTTCCAATGTTTCACGCAATAGAGGTTCCTCCTGTCTTCAGAGTACAACACTGTCTCTTAGAAATTAAATGTATTGAATAGTAAATGTTTTACCTAATACATGTTGTAGAAAGCAGAATTGCTATATGGAATATGTGCAGAAGGTTGACACCAGAGACTGTGGTTCACTTCCTTTGTTTAGGAAAATTGCTTTTGGTTTAGTACTGAAAAAGTAATCATGTCCTACTTGTTGTCTCTGTTTGAACTGCTGAAATGTAACCATAATCATTTTAATCACGAGGAAAACCAATAAAATACTGAATCACTAAACGTTTTGCAGATACATAATATGTCTTTATTAATAGAAACACATAATTCTGGCATGAGTATGTTTCTTTCAAAATGTGTTTACATACAAACATAAAGACAAGGTCGCAGAAAATGTATCTCTTTCTCTATAATCGTAATATTGTATTATATTTTCTCAAGGTAATCATATATCATTTAATTTAATCCTAGTTATGAGCCTTAAGAAAAAACACATGTAATACCATTCCCAAAATGACTCAGGAATAGCTTCTCAACCATAGTTTCTCTTTTAATTTAAGCTCATACACTGAAGAGCAGCTGGTATCTGCTCCCCATAGATTCCCTGTGATACCCAAAGTACCCAAAATCTGCTTTTTTTGGTGAAAATAACATATGCCATGGAAATATTTTGGCAGGATCATAGATTTAAGTCAGTGTGACTGTATAATGTGAAGTTTGATGCTTCCTTCACGTTTAATGTCGGACGAGGGCCGTTACGGTGCATCTAAGAGATCAGAATGTATAGTTTGGACTCATAGAGAAACCAAACATGTTAATGTAGATTGACAAGAATATTTTTCCGGATTTCTTCAACATAACTTGCTCTTAAATTTCATATATTACGACTTAATTATTAAAAAACATTGTAATAAGGCATCGTTTGTATAACATACAGATGGTTTACGGATTTTGAAAGTTGAAGACCCAATGTTTACATGTAACAGTATAACATGCATATCTGCTATTATTACACCATCTTCCATCGCAACGCTTTGTAACTACACCAAAGGTGCCCCGTCTGCGGGGGCTTCAGGGATTAAGATGACTTAGTTAACTTGGATAATGGCTTACTAAATCACAGCTGTAAGACACTAAAGTGAAACACGTTGTAAAGTATATATAATTATTTTATAAATCAAAATAATGAGATCTAACTCTTGTATCCCTCCTCCCTTCCTGACAGGAATGGATTTGTAAACCCATCAGTCTTTGTTTACATTGATAAAAGTTATGAGACCTAAGAAGTAAGTTAAAACATATCAAGGCTAATCATAGCTGCTGAAACGCTTCCAGAACAAATAACATCAAGATCTGCTGCATAGGCAGAAATATCTACAGAGACACTTAGACTAATTCAGATTTACAGCACTGCATTATGAATGCTCCCGAGTCATAAATGGTTACATTGTTACAGTAAATGTTTATGTGGGTCTTAAAGTGTTCTGTTAAGACCACTCACGATCAATAAAATCCATATTGTGTGCCTTGTAAAAGACAAATGCTGGCACCTAATGGCTTGGCAAAAAAACACCAGAGTTAATATGCATAATTGACCCGCTGCTGAAATCAAAGGTACAAAAAGTGTTGTGAGCACACAAAGGAAACAACCTTTCAAGCTGTAGAGATAACACCTTTTACCTCAAGTCAAATACTGGCCATTCAGGCTCTTTGCTAAAGAGGATGTCTTGAAAGAGCTTTGTATTTTCTAAGTATTTAAAAAAGTGTATTTTGATCGATCATTTTTCAACACTATTTACTCGAGGGAATAAAATACATACCGTGTGGTCAGTTTTTCCAAAAATGAATCCAAGGCTGTGTTTCAACAACCAAGTGGAATAATCAGAAAGTTTATTCTGCAGTCTGTACCTAATAGATTTTATTTTGCTGTAGCATTTGGCAGCTTCATGTTCTTGTGTTTGCCCTGGAGACAGAGATCACACTGTTCCAGGCCACTGTCTCTGCGTAAAAGTAGAGCTGGAGATTTTTCAGCCCTCTTGAAGGCTAAATGCAATCCAAGCCCTGGGGGTGTTTCATCAAAGGAACTGTAATATCAAAGCAATATATGTGAACAGCTGCGGTGATTTTGCAGGTATCCTTAGTGCCCATGATTTGCAGCTTCATCACTCAGGTATACATCCTCAAGGCACGGCACAGAAACCTGCGAGCTTTGGGACTTCTCTGCCTGAGGGCAGCATGTAAATGTGCAGGCATGCGTGTGTATATGTGATGATTGGAGAGTAACACCTTGAAGGTCAAAGTCCGTCTCCCATGCTAATAGACATCCCACATGAAAAAAAGGCACATAGTGTTATTATATATAATCATGGCATCATGATGTGCATGGCGATGTGTGTCACACATGACTGGAAAACAAATCACCTCACTGTTCAATGCAATTAAGAGTCTGAATGAAAATAAACTATAGACGGAATCGTGGTTTTGGTGGAATCGCAATGCATGCTGGTGTGGCAAGCCTAGAAAAGTGAGCATCAACTCTACAAGGGTGGCCATATTGGATTTCTTCTCTACGTGTTTACATTGTATTTAGCTTATTCTTCAAGCGTGTTGTAAACAAACCTACTACTCTACAATGAGTTCTGAACTCCTTTCTTATGATGAGGTTCAGATGTGGAAAGTCAAAGCTTTGAAAGTATTTTGCTGCAAGCGGAATTTAAAGCTTTCAGGAACAAAACTGGAGCTTATTGCCAGGGTGTTTGCTGCATCAGAGATGGGCATTGAGGAGCAACCAACAGCTAACGAAAGACTTTCAATCACAGAAAAAGAAAAGACTCAGCTTTTGGTTATGCCGAGTGGCGTTTCAGTGCCTGATCCCTTGACATTGCAGGATGGCAACAGCATGACTTCTTGGTCGCCGATATACCTCAGCGATATAACATTATTTTTAATGTCTGACCACCCGGGGAACGATGTCGAGTTTCATAAACGAACTTTGAACGAATACAAAGAAGGCAAAGCATTTAGACTGTTTGACTCTGGCTGGTTGAAACATATCTTTCAATGCTCTCGCAGATTCTGAGTATTGCTTTTTGAAAGCAAAATGTACTCATTCAATGAATATTTCCCATACGCCACATTCGGCATGGATCTGCGCAGTCAAGAAAACAATATCATAAGTGCTTATTGCAGTTGTGTTGCAGGGTAAGTTATTATAAATATATACCTAACTTGTGTTTGTTAATTATTATAAAACTCAATATATAGAAAGTACATTTGTCAATATATAAATCAAGTAGATAGACTACATACCCCAGGTCGAGTTCAGGATCAGGGAATTAATTTGTTGGTTTTCCTTCCATGAAATGCTCACTGCAAATCCGCGAAGATTTCTTGGGCTCCCAAGACTTCCCATTGTAATCCTGTATCTTTACATCTTTGGTCCATGCTAGCCTTCTATCATTGTTCTTTAGTGCTGTTGGAAATGGAAATAGTTCGAACGGGGGCTTGCAGTCCCAATTTTTGCAATCGTGAAGCTCACAATGAGATTCTGCCCATTTATTTAGCTTTCTCCCACTGTTTGAACATCCTTTCACCACACAATGTCGGTGTCCAAATCCCATAACTAGAAGAGCGATGATTACACACTAAAAACTAGCCAAATACAATGTAAACACGCTTGAAGAATAAGCTAAATACAATGTAAACACGCAGAGAAGAAATCCAATATGGTGGCCCTTGAGTTGGTCACTGGCTCACTTTTCTAGGCTTGCCACACCAGCATGCATTGTGATTCCACCGGAAGCCCGAAACTCCGATTCCGTCTATAAGAGTAGAATATTGCTATGTTCCGCTGTTGGAATATAATGTTTTAAAACTTAACACTATTCTAAAGTTGGTGCAAAACACAAATAATACATTTTCTGATAGTCCACACTGTTAATGAATGTAAGTGACTGTTTTACCAATTAATAAAACACTCTTACACTTTGAACCTGCGTCATTGCTCAGATTTAATAGATATTGTGACACTTAGCTCCAGCTTCAGTGTCATACAGTAGCTTGCCATTATACGAGGGCGGCTGTGTATTTCGAAGTGTCCTTGGGCAAGATAGTGAACCCCAAATTGCTCCCAATAGCCAAAGGTGTGTGTGAATGTGTGAATGCAGACGTTTCTTGTAAAGTGCTTTGAGTGATAGCAAAGATTGGAAAAGAGCAATATAAATGCATTCCATTTACCATTTATGCATGTAATTCACTGAATTAAATCACAATACAAAACAGTTCCATGCATGTTTGTGCATTTTAACTTCAAACTTTTATGCTTTCAAATGAACAGCCTCCATTGGTCTATCATAATAATATGTGCTATATTCATTTAATAGCAGTTAATTTAAAATAATCACTCTGAAACTGCTGTATTAGTCATTCACTTATTCTAATAGAATATATGAATGAAGGCAGGGACCCATGTAATTGAAACCAGAAAAATAAAGTTTGATATTACACTGACCTTGAAGAAAGCACGACTCAACTGCATTTAAACAATTTTAAACTACTTAATAGTTGAGGTGGCTAAAATGTAAACTTAAAAACTGAAAGTCAACATTAAATGCTGATCAAATGTGTAATAATGAGTGGAAGCAAATACATGCAATGTTTTCAGATGAATCCTACCAATGATGTACCTGCATGTAACCCCAATATGAACAAAGCTGAGTACTGTAGCTTTTGGGTTATGTTTGTTTTGATATTCAACTTTCAACACATGTCTATAAAGCTTGTTTTGACATGTTCTTGTTTGGCAAAGTCACTCAATAGTTACATATTTTCTGAGCCCTTTTCTTATGCTTCATCCTTGTTTTGTTTCTTGTTTTTTCTCTAGATTGGGAGATCCAATAATATTATATCCAATAATATTACAAAGTTTATTAGTGGACCTAATCCATGACAACCCAGAGTTGAGACCAGGAGAAAGAGTGCAGTTTTACACACTTCTCTGTGCTTTTTTCCGGGCAGTCACCCACTCAAATCCCCATAGTGACTGTGTCTGCCCCACGACCACTGAAATTAATCAAATCTATGGTTAACAGAAGAGGAGTTATACATGAAAACCTAATTAAAATAAACACCACCGCTGCAAAAGTGCAACTAAATCGAAAAATTAAATGTGGGCTCTTAAACATCAGATCTTTATCAACGAAAGCTGGATTGGTAAATGATTTAATATCAAATAATAAGATTGATTTATTTTGTCTCACTGAAACCTGGCTGAGACATGAAGAATATGTCAGTCTAAATGAATCCACTCCACCTGGTCATATTAATACTCACATTCCTCGAGGTACTGGCCGAGGAGGTGGAGTTGCGGCCATATTTGACTCAAACCTCTTGATCAATCCTAAACCTAAACTAAACTATAACTCTTTTGAAAGCCTTGTTCTTACGCTCTCAAACCCAACATGGAAAACAATCGCCCTCCTGGTCCGTATTCTGAATTTCTATCTGAATTCTCAGAATTTTTATCAAGTTTAGTCCTTAAAACAGATAACGTAATTATTGTAGGTGACTTTAATATTCATGTGGATGTTGATAATGACAGCCTTAATAATGCATTTATCTCAATATTAGATTCAATTGGGTTCAGTCAAAATGTACATGAACCAACTCACTGTTTAAACCACACTCTGGACCTTGTTCTGGGATATGGTGTTGAAATTGAAAGTTTACCAGTGTGTCCACATAATCCTCCTTTATCAGACCATTTTTTAATAACTTTTGAAGTCCTGTTACTGGACTACAAGCCAGTAGACAAAATATCCTACACTCGATGTCTATCTGAAAGTGCTGTGACTAAATTTAAGGAAGTGATTCCATCAACACTTAATTCAATACCAGGACTCAATATCAATATAATGGAGGACTCCAATGCTAACTTTAGTCCCTCCCAAATTAATCATCTTGTTGATAGCGCTGCAGCCTCACTGCGAATAACACTCGACTCTGTCGCTCCGCTAAAGAAGAAGATCATAAAACAGAAAAAGAAAGCTCCATGGCTTAATTTACAAATCCGCAAACTAAAACAAAAGTCGAGAAATCTTGAAAGTAAATGGCGTTCCACTAAATTGGAAGAATCTCGTTTAGTCTGGTTAGATCATCTTAAAACGTATAAGAAGGCTCTCCGTAATGCCAGAGCAGCTTATTACTCTTCCTTAATAGAAGAAAATAAGAACAACCCCAGGTTTCTTTTCAGCACTGTAGCCAGGTTGACAGAGAGCCACAGCTCTACAGAGCCTTCTATTCCTATATCTCTCAGTAGTGATGACTTCATGAGCTTCTTTAATGATAAAATTATAATTATTAGAGACAAAATGAATCTCCTCCTGCCCTCAATTGGTAATGAATTAACTTCAACTTCCGGAATTTCAAAAACATTAGTAACTCCTGAAATATATCTAGACAATTTTACTCCAATCAACCTTAACCAACTAACTTCAACAATCTCATCGTCTAAGCCATCAACCTGTCTTTTAGACCCAATTCCAACTAAACTGTTTAAAGAAGTTTTACCCTTAATTAACACCTCGTTATTAAATATGATCAACCTGTCTCTATTATCTGGCTACGTACCGCAATCCTTTAAAGTAGCTGTAATAAAACCACTTCTTAAAAAGCCTAGTCTTGATCCAGAGGTTTTAGCCAACTATAGGCCGATATCTAACCTACCCTTTCTCGCTAAGATCCTTGAGAAAGCAGTTGCAAAACAGTTATGTGATTTTTTACATAATAATAGTTTATTTGAGGTTTTTCAATCTGGATTTAGAGTTCATCATAGCACAGAGACGGCACTGGTGAATGTTACCAATGACCTTCTATTGGCATCAGACAAAGAACTTGTCTCTGTTCTTGTCTTGTTAGACCTCAGTGCTGCTTTCGACACTGTTGATCATGACATTCTACTACAGAGATTGGAACATTGTGTTGGCATAAAAGGAACCGCACTAAGCTGGTTCAAGTCCTATTTATCTGAGCGATCTCAATTTGTATGTGTTAACGATAAATCCTCCATGACAGCCAAAGTTAGTCTTGGAGTTCCGCAGGGTTCTGTACTTGGACCGATTCTATTCACCTTATATATGCTTCCTTTGGGCAATATTATAAGGAACCACTCTATAAACTTTCATTGTTATGCGGATGATACCCAATTATATCTATCAATTAAACCAGAGGAAACAAATCAATTGGCTAAACTTCAAGCATGCCTTAAGGACATAAAAACTTGGATGTCTAGCAACTTTTTGATGTTAAACACAGACAAAACTGAAGTTATTATACTTGGCCCTAAACGCCTCTGAAACGCATTTTCTAATGACATAGAAGCTCTGGATGGCATTAATTTGGCCTCCAGCACCACTGTAAGGAATCTTGGCGTCATCTTTGATCAGGATCTGTCTTAACTCCCCCATAAAATAAATCTCAAGAACTGCCTTCTTTCATCTACGTAACATTGCAAAAATAAGACACATCATGTCTCAAAATGATGCAGAAAAACTAGTCCATGCATTTGTTACTTCAAGGCTGGATTACTGCAACTCATTGTTATCAGGTTGTCCCAAAAATTTGCTTAAGACTCTTCAGTTGATCCAAAATGTAGCGGCACGTGTATTGACAAGAACAAGGAAACAGGATCATATTACTCCTGTATTAGTTGCTCTGCACTGGCTCCCGGTAAAATAAAGAATAGAATTCAAAATCCTTCTCCTGACTTACAAAGCAATTAATGGTCAGGCTCCAGCATATCTTAAAGATCTCAAGATACCTTATAAACCAACTAGAGCATTGCGCTCCCAGACTGCAGGGTTACTTGTAGTTCCTAGAGTCTCTAAGAGTACAATGGGAGCCAGAACCTTCAGCTATCAAGCTCCTCTCCAGTGGAACCAGCTTCCAGTTTGTGTTCGGGAGGCAGACACACTCTCCACATTTAAGAGTAGGCTAAAGACTTTCCTTTTTGATAAAGGTTATAGTTAGGGCTGGCTCAGGTTTGCCCTGGATCAGCCCCTAGTTATGCTGCTATAGGCTTAGACTGCCGGGGGACACCTCCCTACTCTCTTCCTTCTCTTCCTCTCTCCTCCTCTCCCTCTCTTCTTCTCCCTCTCTATCTGTATACATTTATGTAAATGTGTGTTACTAACTCATCATCCGGGGTATCATCCCCGGAGTTTCTGTGTCTCATGTGGCATGTGATAAAATTTACGTCAGGATCAGGAATCGTGGCTGCGCCTGCTGCCCTGGACACCGGGAAGCCTTTTTGACATTTTCCTCGATTCATCCAAACTTTCTCTTTTTCAACACATCATTTTCTGTCAAATGTTATATTTGTACTATGTTGTTTATCCTGTACATACGACATCTATTGCACGTCTGTACGTCCTGGGAGAGGGATCCCTCCTCAGTTGCTCTCCCTAAGGTTTCTTCCATTTTTCCCCCTTTAATTATGGGGTTTCTTTTAGGAAGTTTTTCCTTGTGCGATGCGAGGGTCTAAGGACAGAGGGTGTCGTAACCTGTACAGTATGTAAAGCACACTGAGACAAATGTATAATTTGTGATTTTGGGCTATACAAATAAATTTGATTTGATCTGATTGAGAGTGGGTATCAGCTCTGTCTGTCCACACTGAGCTATTGCTTGGCCTTGCCGATGGAAGAGAAAGAAGAACAACCCTACATGCAGACACTTGTGATTTAAATGCACTGCCAACTGCATTTCGATTCATCTGCTGTCATTGACTCCAATTTAAAATCCCCCAAAACACATATTGTTTCCAGCTTGGCCTTACACAGCTCAGCCTTGTCCTTTAATTTTCTTGTGTTATCTGGAAAACAGGGGGGAACTCACACCTTCTATGTTGCATTGCTCTGATGCAGCTAGCCAATCACAGCCCATTATGATGCAAAACAAGTATGAAATCACAAGATGAAATTCTGTGATATTTGAAAGCTTTTACTTGTGTTTGCAGTGTGTTTTAGTCAGACATGTCTGCATGTAATGTCAGAAGCTGTGCAGAGGGTAAAGTCATGCCACAAAGAGCCATTTCTCTCTCATAAGTCTGTAAACTATGAAGTCTGTGGCCAGTCAGGAAATAAAAAAGAGTCTACATGTCATTGCAGCCCGATTGGATCACATTTTAATTGTCTCATCACACAAGCTTCTGTTCATGACAAAGACTTCTCCTTAAACAGGCAAAGTGTGAAATTCAACTTATCTTCAAAGTGTGAAAGCAAGCTAATATCAGCTTAATGCTGCTCCTGGCTGGCAGGCAGAGGAAGGAAGGTGGCAGCGACATGCCAGTTGTTCAGAATGAACAAAGGAAGAACGAAGGGAAGAAAGAAGGGTGAAAAAGGAAACAGTGGACTTGTGAAATGGAAATCCAGTCAAGCCTGACTCCCTTTGGTCTCCAGTTACTATTTACAGCGATAGCTTTCCTGCTACACTCCAAGCTCAATCCATGAATATTGCAACAGCCAGCAGTTTACTGTAATGCCGAAGACATCTCTTTCTACCCAGGATCTACAGGGATCACAATGATGCTTTAATGGGGTGAAAAGAAAAGGGAGCGAATGGTTAGCTGTTTCCTCGATGACGCCCATGGTGAGCACCACACACAGTACAACATAGATACAAAAGCAAAGGACAGGAAGACGGAATGCCTGGCAGTAAGAGGGGAGATGAATCATGCATGCACAACACAGTCATCACCCTGGGACGTCCTCAAGTAAGACCACAGCCGTGTGGCTAACACCTAAACCTTTCATCATCTCAACTGTCCAGCACAAAGCATGGGCTGTCAGGCCTACACATGCAGGGTGCCAGCTTATGTGAAGGGGAACAACAGAATTAAGGGTCTTGAGTCTTTCTACTGAGTATTATATTTAACCTTCTGGAGAGTCATCATCGAGGGCATGAAACATTTCCAGCATGAATGTTCTCTTATACAGGCCTGTTCATGATGCTGTTGAGAGCAACTTTAAGAGAGCATTTTGCATGTGGTATGTACAACACAAAGATCAATGCAAGGTGTTGTATAGCTAATGTGTAATCTTAAATATGTCTCACAGTGTACTGCTGCCAATGAAGAAATCAGTTTTTACTGTAAACGGGTGCATTCGCCAAATAACTGATTATTCTTTATATTGCGATGTTGACCTATTGAAAGGTCACCATCTTCTTTCAAAGCTTTCTTTTTGCAGCAATGGAGAGTGTAGTGTCATACTCCTCCACAGTGGCCCTTCTTATACTAAGATATATACTAAGGTAGTCAGGGTTGACCTTTCTGCTGTGGATGACAATGCACTTCAGGAGAACTACAAGAGTCTAACTGAAAACAGTAATGGTCAAAATAACTAAATGTTCAAGCTTCATTTGACTGTAAAGCTTGGGGAGCCGTACATTGACCAGTACTATATACTATAAATACTGTAGGATGTAACTTTTATCAAAAAATACCACCAAGAGCCACCTTGTCCAATTATGTTCTATAATATCAAATACATGTACCCACAGAGTGATATTGGTGCAAAGACCTCTGAATTGGCTCTTTCAGTTGGCGATGTGGGTTCAGACTAGATAAGAAGTACATGTTTAAAAGCAATATTTGTTATCTTTCAAAGGCATTTGTCCAGTTTTAAAGAGAATTGCCTGCAGCAATGATTTGTGATTTGATCCTCTTGTGAATTAAAATGATCGTGCATCAAAACTCCCCTGACTTGTTTTCTAGGCATTGAGACATTCAACACCTGTCAACAGGGTCATGGACTATCGTCCTTTTTCCCTGCATCGACATACATTGACGCTTGAGAAAAACTAATTGTATCACATTTGATCCTCTGAACTTCTTTATGGTATATTTGATAGGCATCTATAAACAGGTGTGTTGGACTATCTCCCAACCTTTCACTGGTTTAGGAGCTTATATTAGTACTAAAATCCACTGTCATGTACACTCAGAGCTCTTCTGGCATTTCAGTCTTTGCATTTTCACATTTCTCCTTAATAGTTTAGGAGCAGCTCTTAGACCAAAATACATTTTGTGAATACAGCCTCAGAACCAAACACTGAGGAAGAAGACAACAACTATTGATGATTCAAATGTACTGATGCATGCTTACAGGGGAAAGAGGCAGATAACTGGAAGTTACATGAGCATGATTTCCACCAAATGTTTGCCACTCTATTCATCCACAACTGGGTAAGAGAGGGAAGAAATGGAGAATGCGTCTGCCTCAACAGCTAGCATGAAGGTGTTGATGCTAAGCGAGTGGACTCTCTCTTGTCATGAGCCCTCTCCCTGCCTGGTAACACCACTAATTGTTTTCAATTACCTCCACCTGTCTCTGCTCCACCCTCGTTAACTTACCAGCTGCACTGCATTTACTACTCATCATGCCCTGTATAGAAAGCCCTGTTTTTCAGTCCACACTTGCCAGATCATCTGCAAGCCTACATCGGAAATCCTGCCTGCCTGCCTGCCTGCCTGCCTGCCTGCCTGCCTGCCTGCCTGCCTGCCTGCCTGCCTTCAACTCTGACTCCTGATCTCCAGCCCCGGTAAACCTGACTTGCCTTCCGCCTTACGACTACGAGTTTAGAATATCCCTGAACTGTACTACTGCCGTGCCTCATTCGGCCCTGTTGTGTGTGTGTGTGTGTGTTTTCAATAAAACCTTGATGTCGAAATTGCACTCCTGGGTCCTCGTCTGTCTGTCCTGACAGAATGATCTGACCATCATGGACCCAGCGCACGCTCAGACCAGCATGCAGGTAGAGACTGAGATGTCTGTCCTACTGGAACGCACTGAGGGAGACATCAATCGGATGACCGGCGATATCGCTTCCCTGCTCCAACTCAGCCTCCAACAACAATTTAACCAGCAACAACCACTACTAGCCCACGTCCTGCTGCTACTCACCAATGCGGCCACTCCTGCTTCGTCTGTTCCAGTTCCATCTCCTACCCTCACCCGGCCAACCACTCATCCTTGGATTTCCGTGGCTCCGTCTTCATAACCCCCAACTGGACTGGGAGACAGGCACAATACGCGAGTGGGGGAGGGGCTGCCATCGGACCTGCCTAAAGGGAGCCATCTTGCCAATCGACCGGGGAGCTTCCAGCACCGCCCCCGACATATCCAATGTTCCTGCCTGTTATCACAACTTGAGAGAGGTGTTCAACAAGTCCAAGGCCACGTCTCTGCCACCACACAGACCATATGACTGCGCCATCGACCTTCTGCCTGGCACCACACCGCCGAAGGGCCGTCTCTACTCGCTCTCATCCCCAGAAAGAAAAGCCATGTAGGACTACATAAACGACTCACTGGCCACCGGCATAATTCGTCCATCATCTTCCCCCGCGGGAGCGGGATTCTTCTTTGTCGGAAAGAAGGATGGTTCTCTCCGTCCGTGCATCGATTACCGGGGCTTGAACGACATTACAGTGAAGAATCGTTATCCTCTACCCCTACTCTCCTCTGCCTTTGAACTGCTGCAAGGGGCCACAGTGTTCACCAAGCTAGACCTGCGGAATGCCTACCATCTGGTGCGGATGAGAGAGGGTGACGAGTGGAAGACTGCGTTCAACACTCCAACAGGACACTACGAATATCTCGTCATCCCGTTCGGTCTCACCAATGCCCCGGGAGTGTTCCAGGCGCTGGTAAACGACATCCTCAGAGAAATGCTCAATAAGTTTGTTTTCGTTTACCTTGACGACATTTTGATCTTTTCAAAGACTCAGACAGAACACACTCACCATGTCCAGTTGGTGCTACGCCGGTTGCTGGAGAACTCTCTCTTCGTGAAGGCAGAGAAGTGCGAGTTCCACGCCAAGTCTGTCTCACTCCTGGGTTATGTGGTGACCGAAGGCAGCGTTCAAATGGATCCTGCAAAGGTGTCTGCTGTGGTGTCGTGGCCGGTTCCAGAGACCCGTAAGAAACTGCAGCAGTTCCTGGGGTTTGCCAACTTTTATAGGAGATTCATCCGGGGTTACAGCACAGTGGCAGCACCACTCACTGCGCTGACCAGCGTGAAACAGCCGTTTCAGTGGACAGCAGTCGCGGACAGAGCCTTCAAGACCCTCAAAGCTCGTTTCACCTCAGGCCCTATTCTCCAAATGCCTGACGCTGGACTGGCAGTTTGTGGTCGAGGTGGATGCTTCGGATGTAGGAGTTGGAGCGGTGCTTTCCCAACGAGCAGCAGAGGATGGCAAGATGCACCCCTGTGCCTTTTACTCCCGTAGACTGACTCCAGCAGAATGCAACTACGACATCGGCAACCGCGAGCTACTGGCCGTCAAGCTCGCCCTCGAGGAGTGGTGCCACTGGTTGGAGGGGTCTAAAGTTCCGTTTGTGGTCTGGACAGACCATAAAAACCTGGCGTATATCCAGACAGCCAGGAGGCTGAACTCCCGCCAGCGTCGGTGGTCATTATTCTTCACCCGTTTTAACTTCACGCTCTCCTACCGTCCTGGCTCCCGCAATATCAAGCCCGATGCACTCTCCAGGATGTTTCAGAAGGATGAGGCATCCAATGAGGAGTCGACAACCATCCTCCCAAGCCCCTGTGTTGTTGCTGCCTTGACCTGGGACATTGAGGAGCAGGTCAGAGAAGCCATCCGGAACCAGCCGAGCCCCAGTGCATGCCCCTCTAACCGTCTCTTTGTCCCAGCAGATCTGAGGTCTCAGGTGATTCAGTGGGGGCACGACTCTCGCCTGGCCTGTCACCCCGGAATCACACGCACCCTCCATCTGCTCTCCCAACGTTTCTGGTGGCCGTTGATGAGAAAAGATATCCAGGAGTTTGTTAGAGCTTGCCCCACTTGCAACCAGCACAAGACCCCCAGTCAGCCCCCAGCTGGGTTACTCCAGCCTCTGCCAGTGCCCATGCGACCCTGGTCCCATATCTCCCTGGACTTCGTTACGGGCCTTCCGCTATCTGAAGGAAACACTGTCGTCCTCACCATCGTTGACCGCTTCAGTAAAATGACCCACTTCGTGCCCCTCCCAAAGCTGCCAACTGCAAAGGAGACCGCCCGGGTGGTCTTGGAACATGTGTTTCGTGTCCATGGTCTGCCCAGGGATATTGTGTCAGACCGAGGCCCTCAATTCTCTGCGGGCTTCTGGAAGGAATTCTGCAACCTTCTTGGGGCCACCGCCAGTCTGTCATCGGGATTCCACCCTCAGTCGAATGGTCAAACGGAGCGCATGAACCAGGAGCTGGAGAAGGCACTGAGGTGTGTGTGTGTGACCTCACGCAACCCCCGTGCTTTGGCCCAACATCTTCTCTGGGTAGAATATGCCCACCACTCACTCACCAGTTCTGCCACCGGACTCTCCCCCTTTCAATGTGTTTATGGATATCAACCACCTCTGTTTACCAGTCAGGAGGGAGATGCTACCTGTCCCTCTGCGCTCGCCTATGCCTGCCGCTGCCGCCGCACATGGGCCCAGGCTCGCGCCACACTCCTGAAGTCCAGTGCAAGCTATGCTATCGGAGCTAACCGGAGGAGGGCACCAGTTTACCATGTCGGACAGAAGGTCTGGTTGTCGGCTCGAGATATACCACTGCGGGTGGAGTCGCGGAAACTGGCGCTTCATTGGACCCTTTCCCATACAGAGGGTCATCAGCCCTACGGCAGTCCGACTACTGCTACCCAAGACCATGAAGGTACATCCCACCTTCCACGTCTCCAAGCTCAGACCTGTACATGAGAGCCCACTGGTCCCAGCAGCACCACCGCCTCCTCCTCCGCGCTTCCTCGACGGTGGCCCCGTCTACACGGTCCGGCGACTGCTCCGCTCTCGACTAAGGGGTAGGGGCATCCAATATCTGGTGGACTGGGAGGGTTATGGTCCTGAAGAGAGGTCTTGGGTTCCCGCTGGAAGAATTGTGGATCCGGCCCTCATCACTGAATTCCATCGCCAACACCCTGACCAGCCATCTCTCCGACGGGGTCGGCGCAGGGCTTCTTGCCATGTAGATCCACTTCCAGGCCCTGCTGCCCCTGCTCCGGTGTCTAGTCCTGACCCTGAACCTGGTTCTGAGCTGGGGCCCTCGGATGTCGAGTCTTCTGATGGAGACGGTGCCGCTGAGGATATGGACTCTGACCGCTCAGAGGAATTCTGACCCTCCGCCGGCTTCTCCTCCTCCCGCCCGGCTTGGTGGTGTCATGAGCCCTCTCACTGCCTGGTAACACCACTAATTGGTTTCAATTACCTCCACCTGTCTCTACTCCACCCTCGTTAACTTACCCACTACTCTGGTGTGTGTGTGTGTGTGTGTGTGTGTGTGTGTGTGCGTGCTTCATTGCAGAAGATGGAGGCACTAAAATCCTGAATTAATTTAGCTTTTTTAAACTGAATAAAGTCAGTGATGTCTTTGAAGACAGGCCCATTAAATCAAGCTTGAGAAACTGCTGAACTGAAATGTATTGAGTCAAATACGTTCATAGTAGCAAAACTGTGTGTTGTATTAAAATGCCAATTGCCTAAATGAACACAAGTTTTAAATATGTGGTTGGTTCAAATTTTCAGTTCGGGATTTGGTGCATGTAAACATGTCGTCCTCCAGACATCCTAGAAAACCTCCTACACTGTTGTACAAAAAAATTGAACATGAAAAATTAGCTGGAATCTGCTGGTATTACTCAGACACTGAGTCATGTATATACCTTGTGTTTGCTCTTATTTTTGTGGCCTGTTTCCATGGTAGCACCCTCAATGTTGTGGTACGGAGAAGCAAATACAGTGCATTCCAAATAAGATCTTAAGCAGTATTATGAATCATTCACAACACTACATGTGCATATATCCAGTAAGTAGCAGCCCGGCAGCATTAGCACCTGATGTTGGACTGAAATTCATTGTCTAGCTATTGTTCTATTTCTAAGCATTTATTTACTTTCAATTCTAGTGTCTTTGTTAGGACTCTATTACTGTTTCTGGCTGCAGAGGTTCCTGTCAGACTGAGTGCAGCCCCCAACAAGCAATCAAATTGCTATTTTCTGGCCTAAGTAGAAAACACTGAATTAAGTTAGCAAGGTGGAGGGACATGCCACAAATATATTTTCTATGAGAGGAAAATGGCTCTCACAAGTCAGATATATAGGCAGCCAGGGAGAGTCAAATGTTATAGAGGGCAGAGATCAAATCAGAAAAGCTGTGACATGGAATAAGTCGGTGAAGGAAAGACAGCCAACCAGTGAGTGGTCTGGTTGCCTTCAGTGTGGGTCAACCAATCCCAGCTGTTTTGAGGGTAAAGAGTAAATACTGCATGGAATTCTCAGAAATGGGCAACGATATTACTTTATGGTTTTGATGTGAAAGAGTGAATAATTATTTTTTTATAGAGCATTTTGATCAACATTATGATGGCTGCAGTACACATGCATTTCATTACTTCACTAAAAGTGCAATTGAGATGAAATTTAGACTTTGAGCAACTGTACTCAAAGGTAATGAAAGTACCTGTGGAAAATAGCCTCAGCTGTTTATGATTCATTGGCTATTAACTTGGCTAATGTAATGCCTGATCACTCAGTCTAAAGTTAACATGAAGTGAGCATGAGGGTTAATGATTTCAGGCTGGCCCCTGGAGTGCCTCACATATGGTGATGCAGGTTCCTGGGTCGGGTCAGAGTAAGTGGATGGTAAAAAATAGCAGGCGATCACATGGTTCTTGGCGGTAAGAGGGAAAAGGTTCGGACATGGTGCGACATCTTATCTATCCATCATGTGGCGGGAGAGAGTGGAAGCCCTAACTACTCATAAATCTTGGAACACAGAGGGCTGATGGTGACTCCAAAACTCCACCTCCATTGTAAATGTGTGGAAGCAGAAATCTCAGATAGGGATATCTGGATAAATAAAACCAAAACGCAAAAATTAGTGCATGTGAGAAAATATACATATATGTCTGAAATGACTTTTCTTTTACTTTTCACTCGACCGGTGAAGATGGGAGTGTCTGAAAGAGGAAGGTTGTTGAAACAGAAACTGTCCTCTCCAGAAAAAAAATAAACATTAACAATCGGGGCAACAGGTCAGAAAAGGCTCATATTGATCATTTTAAAAAGCCTGTGTCATTTAAGTTGGACGACAGCAGAGTGATGATTAGGTTATTTGTATTTCTGTCTAATCCCCCCCCACACACACCATACAAGAATCCATATCAGACAAACTGTTTCTTGAGAAAATCTGTACTTGGTTGAATGAATACACCATAGTGTAATTGCTGATATGTGTGAACACATGTGAATGTGAATGAAAGCAGGAATGTCTTCTGTCAGTGCGATCAACCATGAAGAAGACCCAGTTCCGGATACACACACTCTCACAATGAAAGTAATATAGGTGGCAATGAGCACCCACATTAACAAATATGGGTCAGCGACGCTCCAATATTATGATTTATTTTGCTTTTGTGAGCCTGAGGTCCTAATTTATCTGCCGCTGGCAGTTCCAGAGGGAATACTACGCTGGCTAACTCAAATCTCCCCAACACAATGTGCCTTTGAATGTGCTCTTGCAAACACAGACATAACCACATGCTGAGCCATAATTGGCCTGCATCATTTGCATTTGAATGGGGGGAAGCCATGCATGGGAGGCCTCTTCGGGAGAAATATGTACATGTCTCACTGTAGCAAAGAATGTAAAGGGGAGAAAAAAAAGAAATGAAAGAGGGCAAGGAAGCAAAGTTAACAGAGACAGAAGGAGGAAGCCGGAGGAGGCTGAAAAAGGAAATAGGTAATCAGGGAAGAAGGGAAAGCAACAAAAAGAGTTATAGAAAATAAGATGAGGGAAAAGAACAGTACAGACAGAAATTGAAGGAAGGTTAGGATGTGTGAAGGGGAAGCTGTGATTATTGGAAATAAGAAATGGAACTCTGAATTACATGAAAACAGTAATCCTACTCCTGGCAGACATTGATGAGAAAGAGTTTAAGTTGAATTTATCAGCAGGACAAAGGTGAGGTATATTGACAATTTTTGGCAAAGAAATTATAGCCCAAATACAGTCAGCCCTTTCTGCTGTCAAATTACTGTCAAAGGTGACTCTCAAATTGTGTTATTTTTATTCTAATCCTGAGAAGAAGAACAGAAAGGTCTCTGAAGAACCTCAGTAAAAGCACCTGTAGCCTCCAATCCACTGAGTGGGCAGAGCAGTGTGCGTGATTGATAGCTGTGCTGGTGGGGGCATCAAGGCACAGAGTAAACAAACAGCACTTTATGAGCCTAGGATAAACAGCATTTTGCTAGCAGTGGTATCCACGAACAAGTCCCCTCTTTAGCGTCTAAACTACCTAATGTTGACATGTGAAAGTTAGTTTCTAAGCTGTTCAATGAGCTACAGCTGAGAAGCTTATTAGCTACCTGGCCTGGAAACATTAGAGTGCTCTTTTCCTTCAATGGATGTTTGCTTGATAGCACAAAAACAAGCCAAGATTCAACAAGAGATGTGTCCATGCTTGGAGAAGACATGCGCTTGAAAGCTAATATGGGTTTAATGTCAGTGGTTAATTTTATGATGTGTTGCAACTGCTCTCTGGCTCACCCTCATCCTATAAGATGGTAACATAACTGGCTTTAAACAAATACTGATTCAAATCTGTTGTTTGTAAGGGTTTCCCATTTTGTGAACTGATTTCTCAAAAGGGATAAGAGACATTTTAATTTACAAAACCGAACCGTCCGCTGCAGCAGGGAAAATACATGCAATATAAAGATCAAATCAGAGCAAACCAAAGTCAGATATAATCAGAAAGTATCAATATTGATTTAGCCACGAGTTGTTTGATGACACCTATCCTGGCACAATTTACCAGGAAAGACGGTTGCTGTAGAGCTACAGAGAGAGTGAGTGTCAGTGGCAGCGGCTGGAAAGGAGGCCAGTGACAGCAGGAAACAGAAAATAATGTCACAAGACAGAAAAAAAGACATAACAGCACTCGATGCAACTCAGCACAATTACTCACTCACACTGACACACACACAAGTAACTCCCATGATGCCGTTGGCCAGCTGTTTAAAAGATGTACTCAGAGAGCGCGTCCTAACCCCCACCACCCCTACCAGCATCACCTGGCCCTGTCACAGCCAATCAGAATGGCCATTAATCATGCCTCACACAAACACTGTCAGCCCTGCTGCAGCTCCAGCTCCATCCCTCTCTCCTCCCGCTCCCTGCTCTCTCACTTGCCTTACTTCCCCTGACTTACCAAGAGTACCCTGGTCTCACGAAATATCGTTTCCTCACCTTTCACTGCTGACACCACAAATGGCCCCGGACCGACCACACTCACACGAAAACGTTAGTCCTGCTTAAAGCTGCTTCAGCTGAGAGCTCCTCTGACTCTTGGATTTACACAAGCTTTCAAACAGAAAGAGGTTTTAAAGGAGGAATGTGGTACACTATGTGACAAAAAGTATGTTAACATTTTTTATATTCTATTGCATTTATATGCAACTATAACAGCAGGCTTTTTTTTCTGCAGGATTTTGCTCAATTAAGCCACAAGAGGGGGGGTCAGCCAATGATGTTTGGCAGTTAGGCCTGGCTCGCCGTCACTGTTCCAGTTCATCCCAAAGATGTTAGATGGGGTTGATGTCAGGACTTTGTGCAAGTTGTTCAGCACCAAAGTGGGAAAACTATTTTGTTATGGACCTTTATGACTGTGTTCATTGGAAATTGTCATGCTAAGTAAAGAGCTTTTTGCAAACTGTTGTAACAATGTTGCACGCACATGATTGTTTGAATTATTAGTGTATTCTGTAGCATTAAGATGTATAGAAATATTGAAATCCCTGCAAAATAGAAAACAATAGGAATAGGAGAACAATAGAAGGGCAATTAGTCCAACAACACAGTGCAGAAACACTACAACACCAACCAAAAGTGTTTAATTTCATATAAAGTGTGAAAACATTGAAGCCATTGCTTTTCATTTATTTCACGATAGTATTAAAAGCTTTCAAGGCCTTGAAAGCTGCTTCTGGGAGGTATTCGATCAATGTCAACATCATGTCAGCTTTTATTCTGGTCAATGTTAAATTATTGAGGCATTGTAATGCAGCAGAAAAGGCTGATTGATTTGAGAAGTCAGCACTGTATTACCATGCAGCACTAACTATACTATATACAAAAATAAAAGCAGACCCGGTGTTCATTGTGATGGATTGCTGGAGTTAAACAAGTTTCAGGTCTTTTCAGGTCTTGATTTTTACTCAACTCAGATTTTGGAACAACACACTCAGCTTCATCTGAAATACTGAGGTACACCGTTGAAAATTATGTGGCAGTCACGTTAAAAACATACACAGTGACATATACACTCCAGAAGCTTCTTCCCATCTAACTGAAGACAGTCGATCAGGTGGATTTATTCACTGGCTGATTACCAATCAAGGGAAACTCACGTCAACAGCTCCAAGGTCTTTGATGAACTGATGAACTCTTTGTATCTTAATAAAACACAATTGTATTCAAATGTATTGGTATGATCACAACGCAAGAATCGATGATATGGAAAAATCCATACGCTCAAACATGACAAAAGCCTTATTATAATTGACAAGGACAATAGCACAGAGCAACGCTGAACTACATTTATTTTACTAGTTCCTTATTTTCCACCGCAAAGTGCATTATCACATGTATATACCATGACCACAAACACAAAAGGAGGTTGTATCAGAGTCAGTGCTCACTGGCAATTTAGTGTAGATGCATAAGTGTGGAACTATGTCCTGCAGACACGGGCCAACATCCGCACACATGTATTTCCATGACTGAGGTATTGGTGTTAAGTTGCTGTAAATTCCTGTTTCAATGTATTTTAAAGGTCTATTCAGTGTTTCTCCATATGTGAAACATGAATCATTTTTACAAATCTATTTATCTCAGAAATCCTTTTTTTGCTTTTTGATAAATTCTACTTTCGCCTCAGCAGCCAATGACCTGGGAAATAATCTAGTCAGCCTAATTATTGCAATAGGTATGAAACACTACACCCAACAAATGTAAACCATTAACTGTTAAATGTAATGTTCAGGTTTCTAATAGCTGTAGAGACAACATCATTTTAAATAAGATGATTTGGTGTCTCCTACTAAAAATGCACCTTGGGAGTTCTCTCCTAAGTGTTTATGTCCAGATTTGTACTTTCAACTTTTAATGGAAGCATATTTTCTAAAGCAGCTGTTATTCATCATGCCCATCACACCTTGGAAGGGTGCCAGCTGTCAGTCATCTCACCATGAAGATGAAATGAACAGCACTCTACTCAGGTATTTCCTTTCCTCTGTTTATTACACACTGATAGTATTATATTACTCCAGCATGGATACCCCACCTGTGCATACTTGCCACACTAAATAGAAGCACTATAGACAAACGCCTCAGGAAATGCCATAGGGAATACTTTTCACAGAGACACCTCACCATGGATATGTCTAGAACTGTTCATTGTTTACTATATAAGTAACCAACAGAACTTAAAAAACAGTTATTTGATGTATTTAAGTCCCTACTTGTCATATACATGGACAAGTAGTCAATACTAGATGACATCAAGGTGGCTATCTTACCCTTGTGTTAACACACACACATTCAGAGAAGGCTACATGCATAAAACAAAACTCTGTGCCCTCTGTGTTGCATTAATTCTTCTCCCGTAGGACAGAGGTAGTGAGGAGGACAGTGTGAATGTAATAAAAAACACAGAGGTTCTTACCTGGATGTGAGAAGATGTCCGGCAGAATCAGGGTACAAGGAAAACACGAGAACACAAGCAGACAGGAGAAAAGAAAGAGAACATTAGAAGGTGCTAAAGTATGAGTCAGAATATCTCTGTGGAAAGAGACACAAATACAAAGCATGAATATGAATATATGTTGTCAAAACCTCATAACTACAGCTCACAAACACCTTCAGGCTGATTAAACTCTTTCAAAACCTCACTGAACAAACTATAGAAAGGAAATCATGGAGTGATAAACAAGGCTGTTTGTTACAGTTGTTGCAAATGTAAGTTTCAGCAATGCAAACACACAGATAAGCACACAAACAAATCAGAATGATTGACGTAAATGTGCATTCAAAAAGGTGCTTAAGTGCTACCACAGTGTTACCAAGATGTTTCTCTTCTTATATGTGACATTACTAACAGAGTTGGACAGAAAGGAGTTCAACTTTATATGCAGTTTTACTTAAATTATTTTTAACAGGAAGAATTCAAGAATAAACTTGAGATTCCAGCAGACCTTAATTAAAGATGAGTTTATAGTGATGAAGAGCACTACTCAGCCGGTGGAACCGTGTTGTTGTATGACGACTTCTGAGCAGCTTTGTCACGTCTGAAAAAAAATAACCTTGACGATTTCGTTAATAATATACTCCCAACCTTAGCACATAAGCTCAGGCCTAGAGACTACACATTTTAAAAGAAACCTGTGATACAAACTGAGAGTGTGAAGTCTAAACTATATGCATGTTTAGCAGGCAGTGAGTGTCTAACAAACAGATGCTGCCTGGTGCATTATGGGTATGTAGGACACAGGGTATTTGAAGCTTCACTTAGCTATCTTAGCCTCTGCTGCTTCAATTTTGACAATTCCCTTTACACTGGTGGAAAGTAACTAAATATATTAAGTGAAGGGCTGTAAGTACACATTTGAAGTACTTGTATTTTACTTTAGTATTAGCTTTAATGCTACTTTATACTCCACCACATTTCATTGGGAAATATTACTTTTTACTACACTGCGTTAACTTTTCGGCTATAGTTACTTATAAAGGTATAGCTAGAGTTTTGTTTAGAGATTCACAATTGTCATACAAATCGTGTGGATGCTGCTTATAAAAATATATATATATTATTATAGATGAAATGCCCATAAAGTAGTATTTTTTTGAATTGAGTAAAGAATCTCAGGACTGAATCTGTCTCTTGTGAGTTCTGGTCAACACAAGTTAAAGTCAGGCCTACAGAATAGATCAAGTGATCGACCACATAATTTTGTTCTTGACCTTTGGGAACAGAATGCGATGTCACCTTTTGTTGTTGTTAAGCAGGTCGAGCAGATTTTGTTTTCATAACAACTAGTAAACGGACCTGATGTCCAGCATTTAAAACAATGGTGGTGTGGGTAAAAATGTGATTTACAAACAGGTCACCATACTCTGATGGGACAAGCAGCCCTCAACTGGCATCTCTCTCTACCTTTCAGAGCCCTTGGTGTCTGGCCCTGAGCCTGTTAACTGCTGCTGCTCTGGGACACTCAGACTCCAGAACCATCATAAAGCCAAATCACCTCCCGCACCTTGACGCTAGCTGGGTGCTGTAGGAAGAGACAGAACACCACGGCTCGCTTCAGTGACCACACACTGCCTTCCTGCCTGCTGAGTGCAGCTTGACCCCAAAGGAAAGAGACTGAATCCAAATCAGTACAGATTCACACAGAGTGGTGGGGGAAACACACCAGAACGCACACATAATCACACGTCATCAGGCTAAAACTAATTGCACTTTCCATGTTTCCATCTTTTGATCAAATCTAATGACCATACCTCAGTAAGGTCAATAGAGCTGAGCTCACACTTTCCTGCATAGGAAAAAAGGCTCTGCAGTCTTAGGAGCTACCTTCACTGATATCAGTGGGGTGTACTTTAATGAACCAATGATCAAGAACAGCCAAGAACACAATGAACAACATACTACAGATCATTATAGTTTTAAAGATGGGTCCCGAATGAAAAATCATTGGCTCATCTACTCATTATATCTGGATACTTTGAAGTACAAGTGGTGCTTGGCTATTGCCAATTTATCTTGAAATGATGTAGCAATTTTGTTATGTGAGGTTGGATTATGCTCCACTCATATCTGTATGTTTTGACTGCATTATTTATTTAAGTAGCAAAATTATGCTGACTTCTAAATCACCTGATCACATGAATCACTTGTGTCAGATGTTGGTATCATTTCCTCAAATCGTAAACACTCGGGCAGAGCTTCTTCTCCTAAGAGTGTGAACTCTGACCTTTTGTTTATGCCCCCTCTTTATTGTGTTGTGTTTTTTCATTACAGATGTTGTTTTGTTTGCGGTCTTTATGCTTTACTGCATATCAAAGATCAAAGAAAATCAAAGATCGTTCTAGATCTGCCAACACTGACAGAAAACAATCACACACTGATAAATCCATCAGAGAAGAGGAAACACACTTTACACTTCCACTCTACATTCACAAACCATGTTGTGTTTGAAGTAAAGACCATGGCACTGCTGCTCAGTCCACCTACACATACTGTAACTCACCACTGTACACCACCGGTTTATGCCCCACTTGTCAAAGGTACTTCTGCAAAATGTATAGAAAATCCCTGATTGAAAGAGACCTTGAGACCGGCAGGTGGAAAGAAAAAACAACATAACAATAGAGCACAAAGTAACTGAACATCAAAGGTAGACTGTATTGTCAGAGTATTACATGGTTTATATATTTTTATATATAGCAGATTTGCCTTGAGGAATAGGCAGACCAGGAGATAGCTGAAAATTGCCATTTTGAACCCCATTACCAATTAATGGTTAGGCTGGGAGCCATCAGAGCAGCGCTGGCAATTACTGCAATCAGTGGCCTTCTCAAAGGCACCACTGGGGTCCACTGGGACAAATTTGTAAAAGAAGGGACTTCAGGTGCTTCATTGTTGGAGAATGCATTCTAAGTGCATATAAACTCTCAATAAAGCCACCTGACAAGCTCAGAGTTTTATGTGGGTGGGGAAGCAGAACACAGATTAATACATCTGTCCGAGATCCGCAAGTACTAAGAACGTTACATAGGTAATTATGATTTTCAAATTAATTTTTCACAGGATTCATCCAGGAGTCCTTGTCGCTGACAGTAAACATTAGTGCTGAGTCATGCATCAAGCAGAACACGTCAGGGTCTTGGGCTGGAATGGTGTTGCTTAGCACCTATGGATTGATCTAGTGGGGTGGGGTTGTGTGTGCAGGGCTAGTATGTAATGTGTATACTTTTCTACTGGGATACATGTAGATTGGAACTGACTGTCAATGTTTGATAACCACCTGCCTCGAGAATTGTGACGGTAATTAACCGTGATCTGTGTCTCAAAGTATGCCTTGTTGGGTCCTTAAATGTGAGGGAATTGGGCTTGAAAAGTCTGTGAAAACGGATGTTTAAGAAGGCGTGGGAACCCTGGTATGTGTGTGTGTGTGTGTGTGTGTGTACATATACATGAAGCATAAACCTTGATGTGCTTGCAGGCAGCCACGCTGAGTGTCCTCCATGGTTATTAGTTGGGAGATATGACAGAGATCACAAGAGGTACTGCTGGAGTGAAACTACATTTCCCTCACAGGGGGATGAATGTTCTTGTTTCAGAGCCACTTAGTCACTATTGTTCAAGCTCTACAAGGCTTTGATGACAGAGGACAGGTTGTACTATAGATGGAAATGGAAAATGTTCCTGTCCCCACAGAACAGGGGTAAACCTGAAGTTGTAGCACTCACACAGACAGGAATATAAATCCAGTGTCTTTATCGTAATACACATTTTGTCCATTTTGAAATATTCCACCTTCCCACAGTTGTTGTTGTAGATGCACTGTAAAACGAGAACAAATGCAAGGCCCATTTCTCATCCCAAAACTGAAATTTGAGGTTTTCAGCTGCTGGCATAGGGAATTCAAAAAGTATTATGAGATGGACTAACACGTTGGTTTTGGTCTTTGGCAATAAGTAACATAAAGTATAGAATAATAGCAGTTTTAACAGACTAAAACTTCTTGCTTAGGATTGAAGAAATAGTAAGAATAAATTATTGAAATAAACTAATGTTGACGGTTGAAAAGCGACCAGATGGAAACTGCAGTCTCTGTCGTCAAAGTTGCTTGGTTGATTCAAGCGTTCCTCCCAACCTCCTCCCTGAAGGCTTTTCAACAGTAAAACTTAGAATCAGAATTCACAACTGACCAGACAGCAATAATAATAATAATGATAATAATACATTTTATTTGGAGGGTCAGAAACAGTATGATCCAGCAGTTTCATAGTCCAGGTGATGTCGAGGAGTCTACGAAACCAGCCGGGCCGAGGGGTCGAGTGTGTTAGCTGTAGCCACAGACTGCAGGCTACACCCAGGCGGAGACCCGGGCCCAGCAGCAGGCCAGCCGGTTAGACGGTGAGCAGGGACACAGTGACGGGGCATCCTCCGTGTTAGCGATACACCACAGGAACAACCTTAAGCCACAGATAATAGGCAGGATAGTCAGCAAGACTGCCTTGGTCAGGCATGTGTAGCAAGGCACGCCAGATCGGAGTGTCCAGCCGCAGAGAGCACAGAGGACACCTGTCAGGCTGTTACGGGCGAGGTTAGCTCCAGGCGTTGGTACCGAAATGACGACGACTGCCGTAATTCACTCTGATGTTTTTACAAAACAAACGAGCAGCATGTAGAGATGCTTCAGCAGCAGACAACACAAGTTACAACAAAGAAAAAACAAACAAAACAAACAGAACAAACAAACAGAACATGGTGGAGGCGCGGCAGCAACTTGCCAGCGCTCCCTCCACCATGCAGGATTAACTGACAAAACCGCTGTCAACAGTCTCTTCTGGGATGTATTTTGTATTCATGCATTAAGTTTAAGTTTAAGTCATCTGATCACAACTGAAAAGGAGAAAAGGCATAGACGTCTTTTTTTTTACACATTACACACGTGAAATAATAATGTAAGCCTGTTTTACTATTTTTTCTTCTTTTCACAAATACAACTGATGTCAACAAAGCACAAGAACAAATACATTAATAAGTTGCATTTTTGTCTAGAGGTAGTCCCTATTTTTAAAATCTAATTTCCACAACGGTTCCAGTGATCGTTTGTTTGTAATTGAACTCCAGAATATGCTTAACTTTGATTGCAGAAAGTCATAATAGGTATTATTTTGGTATTATTGAGTCAGAGACCTGACATCTACAAAGAGCTGGAGTTTGAGGCCTGTGAAGCTTCTGATCCCTGCATAGTTTTACTGATCCAACCTAACTGTCCAGGGTTTTAGCAACAACAAGAAAATCCTACTCCCTGCCATGCCCCCTTAAGGCAGAAAAGTACTGTGTGTAGCACTTTGAAATAACACATCACTCTCACAGGCTAGAAAAAGAAAATTCCACCATGACCACTGGGGGATCGTGGTATGATCTGAAGTGGAAATCTCCACTCAAAAACAGTACATCAGCCCTCTTTTGGTTTAGAAATATCTTTCTGAGTCTGCTGGGAAGGCCTGGGAAACATAGATACGTGATTTAAGATAAGATAAAATGTATTCCCAACAAGGATCAATAACTGATTTTTGTATTATTTTTTGTGTGAATATTATGAAGTGTGACAAGGAATGGATAGAGCAATGTCAAAAAGCTTTCTTAAAAATGGATTAGCTTTTGTCCTGTTGACAGCGGCAAGAAGAAGAATTCTCAATTCTGACTGGCTTTCGCAACACAGCGTCACATGAATTTCACGCTTAAGTTGAAATGTTTCCCAAACCTTAACCAAGAGCTGAATAGTAATGCTGAATCTGAAGCTGAATGCTTGTTGTCAGTCAATTACAATGTTTCTCTTAAAATGTATTTGCTCTTGCACAAATAACTTAAACTGAATTGCTAAGTGGCTGTACAACCACTACCAACATTTAAATGAGTTTAAACGTTGACCTTGTTTATTTCAACGTGAAACCAATTAAATTACAGCTGTCTGCAATGTAACGTGAAAGACCTGTGATGGACAATGCCCTCACCCGTGTTAATAGTTGGGTTCTTACCCATCTTCCTTGTGTCTTGTTTTGCAAGGTTTGTGGTTTGGTTTTTCAAATGTCAAAGTGCTCCACACTTACCTGGTGCAGGATGTTAATGTAGACCTGGACTACACCCTGAGCACAGCTCATACTGCTGATAGAAGGACTAAGATGGAAACATTGTCCATACGTAGGTTCTGTATTGTGTTGTGGAATAAACATTGCAATGTCTACAGAGGCTTTAGATTGTACATGTTTATTTGTTTAGGTTTCAGGGCAGCCGTGAAATGTGAATAGATACTTCAATGTCAAAGAAGGGGCTTTTCCCCCTTTGTTATCAAAGTGTATGGGACATTTGAGGCTTTAGACTGTGCCCGGAGCTCAGAGTAAGTGCTCTCTCTCTCCAATCGGAGCCAAACTGGCCTGCTCTCCTGGATATCATTTATCCTCTGTGTCTAACATGACAGCCATGATGACGAGACAAGTGCCCCATCACTCACCGTTTAGGGCAAAAAAAGCTAGGGCACGTGAACGTGCATGGGTTGGTGTGTGTGTGTGTGTGTGTTCTGGGGCAACCTGAATCAGGCTAAGGTCAATGAGTGTTTGAGGCTGTCCTCTCCATCTCTTCCCCATTATTTCCGTCCAATTTCTTCGTCTGTCTACATCCTAATTCATCTGTTCTGTGTGTGTGTGTGTGTGTGTGTGTGTGTGTGTGTGTGTGTGTGTGTGCGTGCATGCGTGCGTGCGTGTGTGTGTGTGTTACCATCAAACCAACCCATTTCCCCTCTCTTTTCACTGTCACATATACAAACACACACACACACACACACACACACACACACACACACACACACACACACACACACACACACACTGCAATCACCTTTTAATTCCCTTTGATGTATTACTCTGGCAGGAACCAATTTTAGCGCCCAGAATTGGGCCTTAAATCACCAAATCACATCCTTTCACCCATCAAACCATCTATCAATATGCTCCAGCAAAAAAAAAACATTGATACATCAGCAATGTAAATAAATTAGTATGCACTGCAATGATTAGTATAAATATTGTATCGACAGGGATTGAAGGATTTGTTTTAACATTGATGGATGACAGCTGTGTTGCTGCCAAAACATAAAGCTTTTCTGCTGCTAAGAGACTTTGAAGGGATGTGCGTGTATGTGTGTGTTTGTGTTTGATAATGCATGCCTACGTGCATCTGTAAGAAGCTTATTTATGTTTATGTGTGACCGGGTTTAGATTTTCCCAAAGGACTTTAGTACAACAGGGTTGTCACATGTCCTTGAAAATCAGGAAGACCTGGATTTCTTTCAATGCACGTTCACAGACCTCTTCTAGACTGGAATGTTTTCAACATGGAGGGTTTTAATGTGCATTAACGGTAAAATCATGTAGATCACATGATCTGTTTCAAAATGCAGTTTTGTCCTGACAACGGCTGGCAGCTGAAATTCATCTCACTATATTTTAGCAAGTTTATATTAACTTTGAATATTACTTTGAAAATCATTGAAAAACATCGGAAATGTTTTGGCAAAACTGAGCATACTTTGAAAGAGTGTTGTCTTCTCAACGAATAGAAATGTGTAAAAACGTAAGCGTTCTTCTGAAAACTACGGCTTCTTACAACTTTAATGTTATTTGTACTATCAGTTCTATCAGGCATGATGACATTGTGATCACCAAGGTAATTGCTGAAGTCAGGTTGCTAAAAATGTGTCTAATGAGGCAAGAAACACAAGCGAGACAAACCAAAGCTGTAATAAAGCGTTATATTGAGTTTTCCTCTAAATCTGCACATTCATGGGCATTTCCGTTCCTAATTACAGTTGTTTCCATGTGCCCATGTGTCCTGCTTCAATCTGTGTTTGGTGTTGACCACCACAGTTGGCTACTGAAGTTTTTTATTGTGGAAAGTTCTGAACACAAACTAAACAAAGTGAAATCACTGAAATTCGGTTTAAGTCATTTTCTTTTCCAGTTTTTGAACAGAGAGGTACGGTTGTTGTGTAGCTCTTGTGCGGGTAAACATGTTGCAATGTTTAGGGTGATCTCTGTAAAAATATGTTGAACATGGTCAGATACTAATGTAATATTGTTCACATTATATTACTCAATTAAAGTCCAAGCTTACCTCACTGAAAGTATCTTGATGGTGCTTCACTTTCAGGTTAAATCCAGAGGAGGTTCTCTCAGTTGGGGTTTGCATACGAGCGATACAAACTGACAAAACTGAGATTGAGTTGCTTTGAAGCTAGAAAGCAAATTAAGCCTTCTGCTCACTCAAATCTAGAGACCCAGTTCCTCTGGAGGCTGAGAACATCGATCACACTCACCACTCCGTCCTCTACGCTCTCTAAACTTGTTCTGCTCTCATGAATCTGCCTCTGCACGCTGTCAAATATTAACTTGTAGATTTTATTGTATTATTTGTTTTATGCTCCCTCAATTGCTTTGTTGGTGATGAACTTCACTAGGCTTTGCACCTAGCCACAGCGTGCATAACGTGTGCATTACTGCGCCTTGTTTTGCTACATCATGGCAGGAATCAAAGAAGTTGGTGCTAATTGAGGGTCTAATGAGCGTATCTGAAGGGCTATTGATGTACACCAAGTCATGACTCGTAGTGTGTGTGTGTGTTCGTGTGTGTGTACAGGGTGATCCTCTTTGATTAGAAGAAAGCAGCCCAAGCTTTAAAGGCCTTAGCCTTGACATCTAACAAAGCCTTTGGTCCAAGAATTCCATCCACAATTATTTTTCAAACACATTAACAACGACTGGTGGTGTGAAGTAACTAAGCACATTTACTCAGTTTTACTTATAGGATAAGGCTGGTAATGAACATGGCCACGGTAGTGTATTATGAGTCAACCGCACATGCACCATACTGCTACTGAGTACTCACTAGAGCACCAAATGTATAACAATCTGCAGCTGAAAACACCCCAACCAATGCACTTTACTTCTGTTTGAGTAGCATTTGCTAAAAAATACAGGAGGCAATATGTTTTATCTCCCTACCACTTTTATACATCCATGTTGAAGCTGTTGTTACATGATTGTAGTAATAACTCCAGTCTTGAGATTTTCTTTCATTTATAATCTTGACACACACACACACACACACACACACACACACACACACACACACACACACACACACACACACACACACACACACACACACACACACACACACACACACACACACTCAGACTGACAGAAGTAAAGAGTTACTGAAAGCCACTGCTGTCCATTCTAAAGGACAGTAGGTAACTTGTGTCCTTGACTGACAGAATGATACCAGTTTAACAGACTGCTCCTTGTACGTTTTAGATATACGGAGTGCTGAACATCACATAATGATTTTTAGCTCCTGAAAATGGATGTATTGCGTTCTGGAAATGTACCAACTGCTTGCGTTTGCTTTCCCTCTCTTTCCCCTGCGTGTTGTCTATTGATTAATTAATAGTGAGTGATCCTTCATCTTTAAGGGCTGTAATTACACTCGGGAGCAACACAAGGACAGGGGGGTCGCTGTCATAAACATGCACTTCTTCAAACACACCTCAGGGAGTAGATGTGTGTTACTGTGGGGCTGTTTTCTTACTCCTCCTATCGACAGAGCGCATTTACTACTGCAGATGACCCACCCATAGTTACCATATGCTGTAATATGAGAGTGAATGAGATCCTGGATCATCCCCTGAGCTCACACAAGCTCCTCTGCATGCAGAGCAAATTAACTTCATCCCTACATAGCTAATCCACCATGGAATTAGGATTTTAGCCTTCTCATCTCTACTGAACAGGATTCAGTGAAGATGCCAAAGGAGCATCCTTCCAGAGCTGCTGTTGGCTAAAATCAAGTTACTCTGCATGCATGGTCAGTCATATAAATCACTTTCAAGTCTCTGTCCACTGGAACGGGCCCCCGAGATGGTGATGTCAGTTGGTCTGTTGGTCAATTAACACCAAGATGTCTCACCATGTTTGTGTCAAATCTAAATACTTGATTCATCTAAAATCGTTTCATATATTTCTACTCACAATATGAACTGTTGAACAATAATGTGCAAGTTAAATCAGAACAAGAAGAATCACCACAACTATTAAAGTAATTAAAGTAAAACATTTTCAGAAGTCATTAGCTAAAGGTAACCAACAGCTAATTATTTTGGAGAATTAAAGAAGCATACTTTGGATTAACGTGCACTGGCCTCTTATGTGCCCTTTTAGTTATATTGACCCCTTTGCGTTAGCACCACCCTATCAGGGTGTCAGCAGGAAATGGACCCAAAAGCACAACCCACAGGCAAAAATGGTTTAAGTAACAGTCTTTACTTAAACAAGCACAAATACAGGGAACTGTCCAAAAACAGGCAGGAAACACACAAAGGCAGGAAGTGTAGTATCTGAAACAAGAGACAAGGGAGATTCTACCAAAATAAAACAGGAAGACAACTAAAGACAGAAAAAACAAGGAGAACACAAGTTAGACAAGGGACCGGGACATAACACACCCTCAGGGCAAATGTAACACTTTGAGCTCCACAACTGTAAGTCTCTAGACTGTGAGGCTCTAGACTTTTGTATTGTTGGGATGAGGAAATTAACACTCACAGCATCCTGTAGAGGCTGATAGTAAGGCTTTGGACTTTAAAGTGTATTTAACTTTGAGTGACCAGTCCACCAGTGAAAATTAGCCTACAGGACAATGGTAAATGCAAAACCATAGTGAACTGTAACTTCAGTGTTTCGCTTGAACTTCTACAGATCTCTCTCTAAAGTTTATAAACATTAGCCACCGTAAACAGGCATGGTCAAACCAGAAGTGTATTGAATTAAAATGATTGTGTATTGGTTGTATTTTAATGCTAAATAATTCAATGTTGTGTTGTGAGGACAACAAATGTCATGTTCTCTTTCAAAAGTTACATTTTCTCACTTTAAACCTTTTTTTTTTTAAGCCTATGGCATCAGCCTGCTTTAAATCCGAGGAGAGAAACCAATATGCCCAGTTCATGCTGTGGTGTGCACTATACCATGCTCCACTCCAGTACATTTGGTTTTGTTGCATCAGCAGATGACGTGGATTGGTTTTGATCTAAAGCTCTTTGCTGGTTTCTGTCTTCAATTGATCCTGCTTACTACTATGGAATAAGTTAAATTGAAGCATCACACGTGGCACTGCTGCTCGCCGAGCCGATACAAAACTGAGTCATTTTCATTTGGTAGGGATTAGGCTTGGTGTTGATGAGAGACAATACAGAACACAGTAGTTCTAACAGAGAGATTTTGCTTTTGATTTCTGAGTAATTTAGAAACAAGAACATGCAATCACACCATGAGAAATATGCAATGCTATTCTGCTAAGACAACACTAAATACATTACCAAAGTAATTTAGAGTTAAAGTTAAGGTAAAGAAAGGAAATGTTGCTGTTTGACAAAGTACATGACTTCGAAAAGTAAACTGAAGGAACTTTTATCTGATGCAAATAAAAAACATATGGGTAAATAATATTCCAGTAAAGACTGCAAAATGTGTTTGCCTGCTTTGATTATGATCTTGCTAGGAAAATGTTTTTATAAATGTTGTTGTGAAGCTGCTTGCCAAGCCAGCTGGTTCTGTGGAGGTAGCCATGTGTTAATGGTGATTTGGTCTAATGTTGATGTTTGAATTGTATCACACCTTGTTATGAAATGTTAAATAAATGATGATCTCGCTGAGAAAGCAGATAGTTCTGTGTTTCTATCAATGCACCATATGATTTGTATTATTATTTATCATATTACCTGTAGCAACTGAGGAGTGTTAAGTTGAACCCCCCAATTTCACTTACAAAGATCAGTTTATTTGTTTTTATTTGTGAAAAGAGTTGTAAAATGTGTTCTCTGGTTCTAGAAGAGCTTTGTCCAATCTGAAAAATAAACGCTGATGATGTCACAGCGATGTCATCTGTGTAATTCTAGTTATATAATTCTTATAATTTATCATGGAAAAGGCAACACCACACCAGCGCTTAAAACAGTGTAAGTTTAAGCTAAATCAATTCAGTTCAATGGAATCCCAACAATAAACAGATTTGCTTTTTGGGGTCAATATAAATCTGTGTTAATCTTTTGCGTTAAGCTCATTTTAGATGGATTTATTATTTGCTCCCTCGACCAATAGAAAACCGCCTTGACAGTGCTGACCATTGAAGGAATGAGAGCCGGAGAGTCTAAAACATAGGAAGCTATTGTAGCTTATTAGCAGCATTGTACCCTGCAAAGAGGCTTGGTTTGTAGATAGAGGACAAATAAATCTCTTGAATAAACTGTGTTAACTTTTTGTCCCATTAGCGAGCAAGTTGGCTAGCTTACTAATTGACCGTCAGCAAGCAATTTAGCCATGAAAGCTATTGTGACTGACCAGTGGTAGCTGCCTAAAATGTTAGCCATTAGCTCAGCCAGTTACAGTACTTTTCCAGTAGTTTGAGTAGCACTGCCAGAAGCTCAAAGTCTGCATTCCAAACTAAGGGATTGGAGTGTTAATGACGTGGGCAAGGAATATCTAATGAAGATGCATTTGGTTGCATTATGGGAAATGTAGGATGCAGCTGTTTTGGATTTTGACCCATTTTAGTGACAAAAAGTCTGGATATCTAAGCCTCTGCTGCTTTGATTTGGATCATTCTTCTTTAAAGTCTCCCAGCTTTATGGAGTGTTGGGGGGCCTCTATACCATCACATTATGTTATGTTGGTAATTGTGTGTGACCCTAGCTTCCTTGATGTTCTTGCTTGATGCCGTTTAAAAAACATTTTTGAATTTTACTTATATTTAGATTGTCACCATTGATCGTAAAAACTCCCTTTTAGAATTTGGCAAATGCAAAAAAGCCCTGTTGCAATAGCACACTCTTTTCTATTGATGCTGCCTGCTGCGGCTGTAAATTAAGCTTGATTAAACCTGTGGACACCTGAAACCATCACTCATCACCCCCAGCCTGCATACATTACAAAGTAGCTGGCAGGTTAGACTCCACAAGATCAACACAGACACAAAAACACGTATGGCAGAGAAATCAAAACACAGAGTAAATCTTTTACAGAGGCTCAGGGCAGATTATTGTGCTTTCTAAAATTCACACCGGCCGGCTTTATTGGTTCTGAGCCTGTTTAATATGCCCGACACAGCTTCTACATGACGGCATGGAGTGTATACCCTAAGACAAGCGGCTTAGCACTGACATGGACAAACATCGCCTGAAGACACAGCAGAGGTGGAGTAGGTTAGAGGTGGGCTAGAAGTAAGAGACCGAGAGAGGCACTGTGTTTACATAGTGAATTAACCTAGTGGATCATAGAAGAGAGTGAAAATGACAGATGGAGAGCACAGAGAAGAGAAAGTGATGCCTTTCAAGAGTGAGAGATGGAAAGTAAGGTGAAAGGAGAGGAACAAAGGGAGGAAGAGAGATAACATGCTGGTTGTAAAAGGGTGCACTGCATCTTAATTCTGCCTCATTACAGTTCTTTCCTGGTGACTTAAACAGTCCAATGGGGCAATAAGTTGTAGTCAGATGCTGATACTGGTTGAAAGCAAACTTCCACATTAGTTAAACTTAGTTGAAAGACATAACAAAGACAATCAGTGATTTCAACCCTAAATGTAACCCTCAAATCTGACAGTAACATATTTCAACCTGTTTCCAGTGGAAATACAACTATATGTTTCTACAAATTAGATTCAGTTTTGATTTAAAACCACAAAGACTAAGTTAGATGGCTCGACTTAGGTTAAAATAGTCTCCACTCCACTGTCAAACTATTTAAGAAAAGATCTGCAAGACTCCATAACGAAATGATGTAAGATGGAGATGTTTTGCATTGCAGATTTTCTCAGATAGATTGGTTGAGATGGAGGTAGGGTGAGAGAGAGAGAGCGAATGTGTGTGTGCATGTCTGGGTCTTTGTACTGTATGTCCGTGTATGTGTGAGAGAGAGATTGAGCACATGCATGTTGGATATCTAGACTGTTTATCTGTTTGTGTGTGTGTGTGTGTGTGTGTGTGTGTGTGTGTGTGTGTGTGTGTGTGTGTGTGTGTGTGTGTGTGTGTCAGCTGGTGGGCTATCAGCTGCAGCTGTGTTATCAGCCTTATCTCCATGCTGGCCTGTGATGGATGCCGCTGCTTGGAGCTCCTTTGCTGCTGCACGTGTTTAGCAATGTGTAATTGAAAATGAGGGGTGTGTGGGTGAAGCGGGGAAGGTTCTGCTTTATTATTGGGTTATTGGTCAGTGGAATACTGAGGCTATTGATCAGCATGCAGGTAAAAATGATCCGTCTAGGCATTGGAGACATTGATCGTCCCCGAAATGTGGTGTTGAGCTGCGCAGAAAAACGTAAGAAGAAAGCGTTAGAAAAAGATGCAATCTCTCTCTTGTTCTCTGAAGATACGCATCAAGCGACTTCCTCTGAAGATCCAACAGAATTGCTGAGGATACACAGCAATTGATTCAGTTTGGGTCCTCTGCTCGGCTCTAAGTGGGAGGGCATCCTCTGACTTTGAAATAAAGAATGAAAGGTTCAATCTGAGTTCTTGCGTCACCGGACTAAGCTGGTCTGAAGTACAGTGCACTATTATTGTCTGTGCTTCCAATCTAAAGCGACCATGGTGCTGGGGTGGTGTACAACCAGCTCAAGGGCATTGAAAACATCCACGCCTCATGTAACCTTAAATGTGCAGCAGATATGAGCATTTGATTTTGTGACTCAAAGTTCAGTGTATTAATGCTAGTGTCAATTAAACACCTCAATTTTAGCACCATAACAAAAATCATCCTTTTACTGATGCAGTCTTTTGTTGTGCTTTTTTTTCATTTCCCAAAATAAGAAAAAACTTTTCCAATGAATCAAAATACAAAAAAATCCACCAAAAATACAGACGTGAAAATTAAATAAAAAGATTAGGTAAAATATTCCAGAAACATAATGCATGCATACACTTCCATACTGCACAGAGTTCAGTGAATGGTTTGAACGCAGTGTGAATGATATACCGTCATGGTCACCGGATCTTTTAGCACCATCATCATAACAGCACATTTGGGAATACCTTTTAGAAGAATGCTACACATCCCTTCAGCTCCATACACTTGGAGTATCTATAACAATGAGCATTGAGGCTGTTCTGGATGCCCAGCACATTGCTAACACACTATGTTGGGATTTACTGCCATTTGTTGTGATATTTGTACCCAACTGGTATGTCGCTACCCAACTACAATGGAGGTCAATGGAACTTAATTTGTAGTGTTCAAGGCATTAAAAAGTATTTACTCCTGACCTGACTCTGAAAGAATTCAATTAAAACTAATTATCTGCCAAACAAAGTCCTTTTCCAGTGCTTTGAAACAAACTAAATTTCATCCTTTCAATGGTAAATTTCTTAAAACCTCAGGACATGAAACTTAAACTGTCTCTATGGCCTGATACCACTTGGGGTACAAGGAAAAATAGTTTATGTTTTGAATGAACTGGTCCTTTAATGTTGTTTTCATATAGCCTAATTAAAATGCGGCATCTTGGTATTAGAAAACAACATTTGCGCAAATCTCTCAAAATGTGCTGAGGTACTGTTCACTGTCCTAGTTCAGAAATATGCTTTCCAGTTAAATATGAACATAACTTAATATAAAATAAATAATCAATAATTAATACGGCCTTTAGCATCAGTCAAATTCAGTAGTGATCAGTCCAGTTCAGTGCCCCTACCCCTCGAGACCTCTGTCTTCTTGCCATGGAGCACTGGCAAAACCCTGATGAGGCTTGGCCCGTAAGTGTCTATTCTCCTCGTCTCATTGGTCAGAGACTCATTAATCCGCCCCCCCCATCCCCCCAGTTATCTGCCACAAAGTGAATTACACGAGTGCCTATTGATTTCTGTCCTTATGCCAGGCATGTTTAGAGAGTAAACCTATTGCTTTTCTCCCCAAGCGTTTCCATTGTGAAGCTCAGCCTGAGCAGAGGGGGGGCTAATTGGCCTCAGTCAAGATCACCTTGGCTGTCTGGGCTCAGCAGCTTCAGGTCTGTAAGAAGAAAGAAAATGCAGAGAAAGAGAGAAAGAAATAAAAGAAATGATCCAGTAAGGGATGGAGGGAATGAAAATATGTTCTCATTGTCTAACTGAAGCTTAAGTGTGTCCATTAGAGTGTAAAGCCTGGGCCGTGGCCTCAGGAAGATGCCATGCTTCTCATCTGCATCTGCTTAATATTTGTCACGACTGTTCACATCGACTGTTACATTCAAATAGCAGGGGGCAGCAGGGGCAGGGGACATTAATTACTGCTCTGTATCAGGTAGGTAGGTGTGTGTGCAGAATGAGTTTCATGCTCCATTACTGAGTTAAGTTAATAAGGCCCCTGACTGTCCATTGAGGGAACTCATCTGTTCTGGCAGTAAAATTAGCCCCATGTTGTTCTAGGGTTGCTCCTTTTCCCGTTAACTTCAACTGGTGGTTCAACTGGTGGTGACAGGTGACTTTTCATAATCTCATAACAGTCCCTGCATAATCAAATTTGAACGAACACTTGATCCTTTGTTCACTTCTTAACTCAGAAAGCACCGGTGCTAAGGTTGGCCCATATGCACACTGCAAGGAAACTGGAATTACCATTAAAAATAGTAGCTCTGTATCAGTTTATTATGATATTGTTACAGTCTTTCATATACAACTTGAAATCACCAAAGCAATAAAAATCTCCACGAGGGCTATCAAGGGGTGTATCATCCATCCTCTGAGGTACTCATCCTCAAGGGTCATAGAAGTATTGAAAGGAATCCTTTTAAATATCTCGTAACAGTCAGTTGGCCTTCGTACAACGAGCCATCTCCGGATGACTTTACTATCACTGGGGGAGGCGGAATGATTGTAATTATTACCTGAGCACCTCCATGAATTTTATCCCATCTGGAACAGCAATGTCACTGGAATTCCCCAACCACCAGCTCCAATTACCTAATGGGCTTTAGAGAAGTGTAAGGTCCCCTGGTCATTTAAAATGCCTCCACAGTGCCATCTCAGTAATATGCAACAGGGCATGGTAATTGCTGTCAGTTCAAACTGAAATAATTTAATTGGCCATTTTGTTCCTTGGTTTGATTTTTAGGACTAGTGATTCTAGATGTCACCATTAAAAACTAAGGAAACAACTGTTCCAACCATAAAACTCTGTCATTTTGAAGCTGGATGCTGATTTCCCACCATTTTAGTCTTACTGACTGTTTCCAAACTTTTGTCTTGTAAAGTTTATTTCTTGCTTTTCAAGATGTGCAGCCACTCTAAATAACCTTCACTTTATGGCCAATGAAAAGGAAGGAAGGGCAGCTTTTACAATTAAATTGTACAGTATGTGCCTTGGCCTCCTAACAAAGCCACTCCTGGTCCATATAACATGACTTAATGTAGCCTTTTAATTTCCAAAAAGAAATGTTTGAAATGTTTTGCCAAGACAGAGTTAGCTGTATTAACTCTTTATTTCATGGAAACGACGGATGTGTCTGAGTATATGGCAGAGTTTAGATTATAATGCTGATTTTTGCTTTCTTTGATGATGATCACTTTGTTTGTTGTGTTTTTTTGCTCAATACATTCTTCACAGAGGAAGATTGCAGCAGAACAAGTCATGAAGTCATTGGTGTTGCATGTCTAAGAATATTCAACTGTATGCATAGGGATTTACAGAGTGGCATGTGACTCCATTACGCTAACCTAGCTCTAACTTTATTGATGCTAATTGGCCATTACTACTTAGCTTCTGCTGTACTACTGGAGCACATGCTTTGCCTGATTCTGTATTATTGGAAAATAGGATCCAGCTTGACAACAGCTTTCGTTCTTCTTTAGGCCATTTGAGTATATGGCACAACAGCAGCCTATATAGGTAATGGACGTAAATTCTATTGACAAGAGAATTCCATAAGGCTCATCCATGGAGGGCACATCATCTGATTGTCAGAACCCATCATGTTTGGAATATGCGATGAGCTTTGCATTATGGATGAAGTTATCCTACTATGTAAAACGGTCCACTTGGCTCTGTGGACTCTTGAGATTAACATTTGACAAACAAGAACCAATTTAAATAGGCTGTTGAAATGTATTTCCACTCTATTGTTGTCAATAAATAACGTTCCTCTCAAAAGAAACAGTATTAGTTGCTGAATATACTGAAAATATGACGTGGTTTGCATATACTATGTTACACTAGTGCATCCTTAAATTGTTACATAATATAATGACTGAATTTGACAGTCATGCAGTTAGGATTCATTTATTTAGATTTCTGTTGTCATGCAACAATCAAGTTTCTAAAGCAGTAATGACATTTGATGACATATTCATGCATTCTACCGTTGTAACAGTTCTCATGTTCGCATGTGAGTAGGGCAAAATAGCTTTTATCCAGTGGTAGATTATACTCTTAATTAGTGGAGGAAAGGACAAGTAAATGATTGAAGTTTCATCATGTGCTACATATCTGGAGGGAGAGTGTTTCCTGTTGTCATCTCATTAAGTGTGACCACTGATACTCTCTGATCTGTTGGCATCCATCATCAGAGTCCTTCCTCTGAACAAATGCAAAGGTTAATGCTGCCTGTGCTTTTAGACGCCTCACTTGGTCACCGTGCCCGGCAAATGTAGCCTTCCATTATCCTTCCTCTCATTTGCTAATGAGGTAATAAATAAGACTGGAGTTAGCCGAGTATTGCGGAATGGGGCCACAATAGCCGGGGTCAATGCAACACATCAGTCATTGAAGCCAAAGTAGAAAATAAATGATTTTGTTTGTTTGTTTGGGTGATTATTTGGTTTTAGAAGGGATCCTGTGAAATGAATGATAGATTTAGATTATTATTTCTGCCACTCATTTCCTTCATGTGACCTGTAGTCCTCCTCCCGTATTGATTTGTGAGAGAGGAATCTGCTGTTGAAACTAAATGAGGAGATTGCAACAGGTAATGCCAGGTTGCAGAGTCTAGAGCTTTTTAATAGTATCCTGATATGAAGGATCCTTGAAGAGAAGAGAATAATTTAACTCAAACAGTGGTGTAGATTCAGGTACATAAAGCGGGACCTCTGAGTTGAGGATTATTACAAGGCAAACAGCTAAAAGTCGAATCAAAAAATATGTGTGCCAGGTACATAGGCGGGCATTTGGATAGATTGACCTTTTTCCTCCAAGGGGAACAAATATATTTCTAACCCAGCCATCATCACCCACAAAGACCAATATTCTGAAGCATTGCTTGTGGTCTCTAAAGGCTACCATTTCCATACACCCAAAGAACTAAAGTGCTTTCTGGTTGTTTCTCTTTGGCTGAGACTAGCATGTCTGTGATCATCTGTGGACCTGTATGTGGCTCTGCTACACATTGAAGGTGGTTAAATTGGCCAGATGCAAATTTGTATCAGCATTCACAGGAAAACAGGAAAGTGCCACAATCATCTGCTTCATTTTGACCATCAGCATCAGCCTCCTTGAGGATACGTGGTTAAACTTGAACCCTGATGATTTAAGTTTCAATCCTTTTTGAGTTTGCCCATTCAAATTGAAATAACATGGAATTATGCAGATGAGTTTTCAAGATACTCTTTCATTAAAGATGTATTCTTGACCTGACGGTGGCACTAGACAAGAAAGTCAGGGGGTCTGATGTTATCCGAATACACCTGAGAATGATAAGTCCTGCAAAGAGAGAGAGCACTAACACTGGTAGTACCATGAGGAGGCACCAATTAATTATTATAATCAATATAATTTGGACCCAGTCTGACTTGGATCTCGGTTACGAGTGACAGTAGTAGTAGTAGTTGTGGAATATCTCTCTGAATCACAGTGGTGGAAAAACAAACCACTACTGCTTCAAAATGAACAATATGTCTTAAGATGTACCACAGAAATGGATCACATGACAAAAGACAAATGTGGAAGTAGTACATATGGTAGTTTGGTAATAAAGAAAGTATATTATTTGTAAGAGCTTGACAGATTGTAAGAGCAACACCATCAGACCAATCTTCAAATGACTTGCATCACTTTTACACAACTGTATATGATGTACTCTGAGACTTGAGGCCATAAGGATTTATTTCAGTCCAGACACACTCTTTTCTACAAATAGAAAGGTTAGTGAACTGAGTTTAGGCATGGTTTACCCTCCAGTACATCGCTGAATTTAAAGTAGGAAATGAGTGACTGGAAGAAAATAATAAGGGGCTGCAGAGGGAGATGGGGGAGGGTGTTGGCTGGTTGACAGGAAAGACGCAGAGGTGTATAGGAAAATTTGTGTTATTTTGCCTTCTGTTGCAAAGACCTCTGGGAAAATAGGGCCTGTCTGACTTCACTGTGAGAGCCATAAATCAGCACAAGAGCACTCCTCCTCCTCGCCGTGACCTATAGGTGACCCCGGAGTCGTACACATTTCCAAACACTAAGGACACAAACACTGAAAGATATTCGAGTGGAAGCACAAACACACAACAGGACTACAGTAGAAGGTTGTGTGGGAGCCATAGCTTTAGCCATCAGGAGCAGCCAAAAGACTGAGTACTACTCATGCAATCCAACATAGAGATTAACTCATTATGCCATTCACGCATATTTGCATTTATTCCTATTGAATAGAGTAAAATGCACATAATGGATAACAACTCTCTATGACTCTGATGTGTCAGGTAAAAGTACTGCTCTACAAATGAATAAGGCTAAGATACAAAAAAAAAAAGTTTAACAGAATATATTTTAGTTTTGTAGAAAATATTACAGAATATTTCAGTATAACACATGTATATGTATATAAACTGGCATTTAGTGAACATTATTGACATTTAGAATCAACTGTTGAACTGAAAAAAATCAGGATTTGAATCATTATAATTATCAGTAATTGGATGTCAATAATTACTTTATTGGGTACAGTGTCATTATAACCGATACTATGAAAATAACGTTTTATTAAACCAGAATTTGCTTAACGGTGACTAACAGGTTAAACCCAAAACCACAGTGGGATTGTCCTCACTCTTCTTTTGATGCAGAGTCAAGAATGCAGCAAAGTACTGGAGATGTTTTTTCAGTGCAACTTGAATTTCTAGGTATGGCTCAAGTGTGGAAGGAAGGCCAGTGAAGCCGCAGAGAGCTTGTTACAGGATGAGGGGGAGCAGAGAAGAGGAAGGAAAGAGGAGAGGTGAGGTGATGAGGGTGAAGCAGTTCTGAGAAGAAGAGGTTTGAGAGGAGGAGGAGGAGGAGGAGGTGAAGGAAGATAAGAGGGCCGAATTAAGAGGCAAAATAAAACATAATTTAACAGGACAGAGAGATGGAATGGATCTTTTAAATTCGTCATAAGATAAAACGATTCAGATTTAAAGCCTTTAATGGCCTTTAATCTTTGTGCTATTGATAAATACATAGCAGGTGTATTTGTACAAAACCCGTTCTTTCTGCTTTTCTAATCACACTGTAAACGTAATGTTCCTTAACAAGTGTCCCTTTTCTAATACTGCCACTTTACACATGCTCAGCTTTCATTGGCTGTGTTCTTTTGCAAAAAGGCTTTCTTTGCCAGCTTTTTGATTCTTTATATGTTCTGTTAAATAGATCTCAAATAGTCTTAGAGTTGTCCGAATGGATGGAAAGGTGGTAAACAAATAAACGATGTATTACTAAGGGGCGGGGGGGAAGTGGATTGAGAGGTAAGGACCAACAAACGAAAGAGATATGTGATGAAACTGAGAAGAAATACTGAATGAAAGACAGAGGAAGTAAGATGGTGAGCCATAAAAGAAAAGAATAGAAAGTCAACAGCGGCTGAGAGAAAGGTCAGGTGAGAAGAGGAGGGAGATGAGTCCATTTCAGCTTCCAGCTCGTGGGTCAGCAAATAGCCTGACAAATTAATTAAGATAATGATGGATATAAAAAAATTCTAGCAAAGTCAGCTGCAACCCCTGTGTGTGTTGTGACCGTGTGTGTGTGTGAGCCCAGCCTTCTTTCCATTTGCAGGACTTTTATTAGGTGGGCAGAGGAATGCATTGATTTCATAAAGGGCATAAAGGGTCCGGTTGCCGTTTGAACAGCCGAGAGTGAGATCAATGCAGGAGGAGATGAAAACTGTGACATTTACTCTGGTTTGTGCCCCTGGGCAGGAAGGACCTCTGTGGAAAGTCACACTGTCAGCGTTCTCTCTCTGTGAGCGCACACTGCTTTCTTCACACGGGAGAAATGGGCCACTTTTTATTACAGAAACAGCTCGGTGCCACACACACTCTGACAGAGGTGGGAGAACATAAACCTGCAATCTCTCACACTGCAGAATATGCAATTTTTTTAAGTTGAATTCAAGTAAACTCTTACACTATTACTATCTTAAACTATATTGATGCAAGTGTTTTTGTGCACTGTACTTTATATACAAACCCGCAATGTTAGGTTCAAACTAAAACTTTAAATATGTTTTGATTATACATCCCGACTAATCAGATATGTCACTGACACCACAACAATTAAACCACTGATGGGCAAAAAATTATAATAAACGTAATAATTATATTAATAATAATTCACTTGTAAACCTTTAAGCATCTATTTACACACATATATTGACAGTTACAAGAACACCCACAGTTATATATACATGAACACGCATACACATATGCTGTACATCTTTACATTCACACTGTCTGGAAGGAAAAAAAGGCAAATCTTTTAAAAAGTGCAATATTCCAAACACAGCCCTCAAGTACATACATGATGGAATGCACACCAGTGAGACATAGAAGAAGGGAAGATCAGGACAAAAGAGAAGATCATAATAATAATAATAATAATAATAATAATAATAATAATAATAATAATAATAATAATAATAATAATAATAATAATAATAATAATAATAATCATTTAGAACTGAGAAGACTGAAAAGTTGTGCATTAATGCAGCTAAATATAAATAAATAGATGTCATGGTATTAGTAGATTCAGCTTCCAGTATAAGCAGTGGTGGGCCGTCAGGGCCAGCAAGGCCTTCTCTGCTGGCCTAAACATCATCAGAATATAAATTTAATTTTGATATATCTTTCCACAAATATGTATTAAATTATTCCCCATAGTCTATTCTCTTCATTTCATAGCTTTCCTCTTGGTTGCGCTGCTTCCAGCCTCAGATCAAGATTTGGAGGGCTGGTCTTTATGTTAGAGCTTTTATCCAATCATATTTCAGCCATGTGTTGCCAGGGTCCAAGAGATCTGCCCTTAGGCCTTCAGAATCAACAGTGCGGGCGCCTGTAGCTTAAAGTGAACGGAAACAAAACTGTGGCGTTAACCAATCAGATTTCGAGTTGGGGACACGATAACGTCAGCACGTCCAGAGACAAACTTTTCAAGAAAAGCTAGACATCGTTAGAAGAGAAAGGCCAACTCCGACGCTAGCGAGTCTATCCCTGTGTCCACTGCTTCTTCCGAGCGGTCATTCTCGGCCTTAAAGCGAATTAAAACTTATGGCAGAAAGGCTACTGGACAGACTCGGCTTTCAGCATTAGCCTCCATGTCTATAGAAAAGGACTTATTGTGGAACTGAAACGCACAGATAAACTGTACAACAGAGTCATTGAAATGTCAAATATATAAAATGTTTGATGCTTTAGCAAGAGATGTAGAGATGTGTGTGGCGCACTGGCTCAGCTGTGCAGTAACAGTACTCAAGGAGACTTGTTGAATTGTTTTGGTTTAACCTTTATCAAAGTGGACATTCAAGGCTAGGAATACACTTTCACCACTGTCGCAAATATATCCTCATGAACAAATACAAATTATTTGTTTGTTTTCTTTTATTTTCAGTAAATAGTTGATGTATCTTTATCGTCACGTTTCTTAAATGAAACTGCTTTAGGTGCGACAATGCGCTGTTTAGTGAACACACTTGTTAAAGCTCATATACTTTTAGTGGACTTAATAAAACTTTGTAGACTAATCCCTTAAAAGCACCTTTTATTTTTAAGTTTTAACAGTATCCTAGCGATCTTAAAGCTGGAAGTTTAACACTCTTAATTGTAAATTTGGATTTATTGATTATAAATGCTTCGGAAATATTAATATAACTCTGTTGTACTTGACTATGTTAAGGTGATGCAACGCCCGTTTGTACTGCGTTTCTGTCTAAATGTATAGTTTCTAGAGCCATGGCGTCATAATGATGGTATTAAGAGGTGGAATAATTCAGGTAGGACTGTGTAGGACATCACTGAAGGCCTAGGTGGGAAGTGCACGGCCCGCCAGCTGCTCCAGTATACAGGAACTACACATTTACGCTTTTGATTGACACCAAATCACCTTGGCACATCATCATCAAGCAGCTTCATTTGAAGATTAAAATTGCTTCTCGCAAGAATGATGAAGCTCCATAATAATCCTGGAAAGTCCGTTTTAAAATGTTTGGAAATAAAACAGTGACAATTTATCAAATTTTAACATCATGCATGTTTTAAGTATATTACAACAGAAAAACTTGCACAGTTTTAAATCTGTCCAACACCAAGTGCTCTTATTAAGATTGTCAGTAAGAGTATCATCTGATTCATGATTCTGTTTTATGAGGCAGCAGTGTGGTTCTTTGAAGAGGGTTTCCAATGGTTTTACTCTTCATGAACAGCCATGTCCACTAATTCACATCCCTATTTGAACGTTTATAACTGGAATGATGGCGCTACGTTATTGTTGCTGTGAAAGGGGGATTGAGGCTGCTCATAAATCAGACAGCATTATACTTAGAAAAAAGAAAAATAAATCTGCAATTGTGTTAACTAGATAAGCAAGATCCCATTTCAGACACATTCAGTCTAGTGCTTGCACACTTGCACTCTTTAACTTATATTACAGACACAGTTATTTATTGCATATACACATCACATTACAATGATGTATCTGGAGTCACGGCCGGACATGTCCTCTGAAATAGCATGAACTAATAATGTTAGCGGATTCAGACTTCTCGGTCCATGATTAGAACAGAATAAGTGACATTTTGAAATAGCTACAAGCTCCAAACCTAGCCTCATATGCTTCTTCCAACTGGTCAAGTTGCAGTTTACATCCATGTCTGTGCTTTTAGACCTTTAACTGACAAAGTGAAAATACCTATGACAAAAGGTTCTGCTTTGAACTTTCTAATGAGAAATACAATTGGAGAAATCAGGACACAAGTTGGATAGTTAAAACGCAAATCATTATACAGTAGTGTGTACAATATGAAAGAAAATGGGACTCTTTTTACTTCTCAATTTGTCTCACTTCACTTTTTTCTACATTTATTTAAACTTGTGCCAGTGTCTGTTTAAAGACAGCATTGATATATTTTTTGTAGAATCTTTTCAATATTAATTAATATGTAAGGTGCTGAAAAATGATCAACCTGGTACAAAAAACATGGTATGGAAACTCCCCTATATTGACAACATGGTTAACAATAATGCAGTAGATTGAGCTCCAGTTGTGTGTGCATGAATGTGTAGAGGATAAGTACACCACCATCACACAGTGTGGATCCACCTCTGCCTCTAGACTTAATTGGTGTTTGTGTGTGGCAGCTACTGCTCCCTGGATAAACCTCTCCACTGCTAATATAACACACACACACACACACACACACACACACACACACACACACACACACACACACACACACATATACACACCAGTATATGTATTGTGTATCTCTTAACGACATCCCTTCATATGGAAACAAACAGTGACGAGGAAGATTGAGCTCTCTTTGTTATGCAGGCTTCCATGCACTAATACAATTACACATACTTACAAACACATATCCATTCACTTCCTCTTTTTTTCTGCCTCATGCACTGAGATTGACATGACCACACATACACACACAGACGCTGCTGAATAATTGAGCAGATGCCGAGGGAGACCTACTCGGCCGTTAAATTGTCTGGGCTCTAAATAAACACTGTGATTGCACTTGGACGGGGGGTTGGTGAGGGGTGGGCAGGGGTCAGGCCCAGCCAAGGGAAAATGACATCACACATCAGGAAGTAACCTTCGCCTCGGGAAACTCTACCTGAAGGCTAGAGCCATCAAAGTAGAGCTTGTTCTGTCTCAGCACATTGTATTTATACCAAGCAGCAGCCTCCAGCGCTGAGCAGTGGATCCTATCAGGAAGTGCCAAAAAACTACAGATCATCAAATGGCCACTTGAGGTTCCAAAAGGGAGCGATTTTGAATAGACCACTATGTTAAAATGTCCAACGTCACAGCAGAAATAAACATGTTAATAGTCTGGTACAAAAAACGGTTTTGGTCTCTATGGCTAATTTCCCTATTCAGGACAAGTAGGGTCAATGTTTATACAATTTACACGTTTAAATTATATTAAGGCTTAAAGTTATGCATTATTATGGTTGGGTGCTGTCTCAAGTCGCTTGCTCTCTGCTCTGCTGTGTCACACGGGACCGCCTAAATTTAACCAACGATGCTCTTTTTTGCCAAGATGGCCCCCAAGTTTGAGCTGCACATCGGTGATTTATACACACATACTGTACATGATATATGATGGCACCTCACACACACACACACACACACACACACACACACACACACACACACACACACACACACACACACACACACACACTACCTAATCACTACTACACATGTACTACTTGTACTTGTACTGTACAGCCTGTATTTCATAGGTTATGACAATTATTCAGTGCATATACAATCAATAATTTACATAACGGCTTCTTCCATAAGGGAGAGGCACTGTCGTCTGAACTGATGTGCGTTAAAGAGCAATTTGCTGGATTGTATTTATACAATAATGGAGGAATTGTTGCAATCAAATACAATTTAAACTCTATGGCACTTTGGGACTAAATCGATCAACGATTACGTCATTTAGAAAATCGAGCAAAGCAAATTATTATGTTTCTGACACTGTGAATTTCCATTTGTACAGGAGCTCGATGTCTCAGCAATAAATAAGACACAATTCATATATTTACTTTGAAACCAGGTCTACTGAAAATCTACAGCACTGAGTGTCAAAGAGAAAACAATGCGCTCATTTTGTACCTCCAGCCAGCGATGCGTCGTACTGAGGTTCAGTATATAAAACACAGAATGAACTAATGAATTGTGAGCTGTTCTGTTCAGTTGCTGTGCTCAAATATGCCATCTTAAAAAACTCTTAGTAAATTGGCAAATCATGATCATGATGTGTTCATTTTACATTAAGTTTTTCTTAGTAATTTATTTTGTTTTATTTAACTCTAGTTTCATATTTAAACTTCAAACATATATGACTGATACGACGGATCTGGACTACTTGTGAATCTCATTCCCACTAACAACCCAATCACGGGGCTGGCACATACAACCTTTAATACCTGTGTGCAAGTTAGAGTTGCCAATGGATCTAACCTGCATGCTTTTAGACCTGAGTGAACCGGTAACCTGATGGTTTGTTACACAGAACAATCTGAGAAGCTGTCATTGGACACTGGAAAAGATCCGGATCAAAACAACAACTCATGTGACGAAGCCTTCAGTGCCGTACTTTGCTTTTCTTCGGATGAAGAAACTCTCCAGTTCTGATATAACTGAGGCTATTGCAGCATCTGCGTTAACCACCTTAGGAGCCGCCATTGTTGTTTGGAACGAAGACACCTAAAACACCTAAACCAGTAGCTCCTCACAGGACACATTACTTGAGGACTGACAGGATGGATAGTCGTGTGATCTTGTGATATTGTGATCTTGTGATCATGCGACGCTTGCGTGATCTTGTGATATCGTGAGAATCCAGCCGGCCGGTGGGTTCAAACTCAGATCCCCCTTTCCTCAGTGCTAACCATCGTGCCGCCCAAAACCATCAGACACCCTTTTGAAGAAGGATTACTTCCTGTATTTTAGATGTATTATCGAGTTCAAAAAGAAGAAATTGCAAATCCAAAATAGGGCAGAGAGTGAATCAAAAGGCTTCTGAAGCAGTTTGTATTGAACACACACAGACACAATCTCTCACTCTCTGTCAAACTCGCACACACCTTGTGTTTACAGGGATATAACACCCTGCTTCTCACTACCGCAATGTTATCACAGCCTCATCATATGATGTATGACAAGTCTTGGAAATCTTTAGCCAAGATGATCTGGGCCAAATGAATTAATAATTCATGTTTGATGGAGTCTTTTTAATATTTCAGGCATAATTAATAAGCAGGGGCATCGCTTCCCCTCAGCAGAGGAAATCACACTCAATGTCAACAGCAGATAAATGAGACAGAGCGTCCTGCCCCTGCCTGATATCACACACACACACACACACACACACACACACACACACACACACACACACACACACACACACACACACACACACCTCGGATGGATAAGACAGGGGGCCTAGGGCGTAGCTTGGCTTACTATTAGTCAAAGAGCGTGGAATGAGCATACACAGTCACACACACACAAGTTTGTGAGTGATGTGCAGCAGTGAGGATGTGGAATAAAAGAGACGGGGAGGAGGAGTGTACATCTAAGTCCCTATTAAGTTCAAATCCGACTCTCAGCTCATAGAAAATTAATTCACAAACGGCAGAGAATGTCTCTCATTCCCAGTAGCCTACACAGCAGCACTGGATCTGCTTGGGTCGACATGCACACACGTAGCTCTGCGGGGGGAGGCATTAGATAAAGTACAACATACACGCACACACAGGTGGTTCCTTGAGTGTATCGCTGTGTGTGGTGGTTGGATATTATCGGCAAATAGTGATGAAGAATGGTCCGGCAGTAGACGCCGCTTGCTCTAAGTAAACCATAATCAGTGTCAGAAACACCGGCCTTTTCAGCTAATCTATCCAGCTCTGCCTGCAGCAGGGCAGCTCCTCCCACACTGCCTGGAGTTGGGGGGGTCTGGGTGCGCTGGGGCAGGAGGGTGTGCTAGTTGAGCATCCAACTGGCTTGATTGCACCCACTTCCTCTGCCACAGGAATGTACGAGGGGTCAGCAATGGAGGTCAGCAGAGTTAAAAAAGAGGAAAAAAGCACCAAACAACATAATCCAGTAGTGATGGAGCTGAGCAACAGTTCAGTCAGGTTAAAGACCTGCTCACTCTGTCACCAGCACATATTATCATTTGCTCATTCACCCAACTCCTCCACAACCAGCACCAATGTTCTTTCAGCCCAGACAATGGAATAGGACCCCCGCTGGTGACCGTATTGAGAGTAAATGGCCAGTTAATGTGTTCAATTATCGTCATTGAACAAAAATCTTCTTTTTTGATTGACCCCTTTCTGCAGTAGCAGTTTTGGGCCTATGTTCGCCTCATTTTACATACCTATGCTTAATGCTTAATAACTCCTCATGTAAACAACACAGCATCAACATGAATGGCTTCCATTGAAGAAGACACTTGTCCCAATAACTGTATTAGCAAACATTATTCAAAATAATCACACATTATTTGATTTTGTATTGAACATACATTTAGTACTCACGCTCCTCCTCAGACTCACTCCTAGAAATCTTGTCCAACAGCTCCAACCAGACCCACTTGACATCTTTCTGGTGAACAAAAAGCGTTCTCTGCACTCGCTAATGACACTCTCTTTATGAATGGAGGTTTAGATTTAGATACTTATGAGACCCGTATTGTATAGTACGTATAGACCTTAATTTTGGTTAAAGAGCTACTTGTTTCACATCTGAAGTAATTGTAGGGGCCGGTGTCAACACACCAGGGGGCAGGAAGGGCTTCATAAAGCTTTGAAAAGGTCTAGTCTAGTCCCAGGAGGACTAGTCCCTCCTGTTTGGTGAACTCATTTACTTTATTACTTGGTTCCACTTTTATTGAAGGATAAACACTAACAATGCTGGAAACTAAAAGGCTAAGATGTTACCTTTAATTGAGGGTCCTTTATTTTGTAACTTCAACAATTGATGGAACGAACAAGAGACAATTTATTCTCTCTTTTCCTGTTAAACACCCAAGTCTTCGACACAGCTCCTCCAAAGCCACAAAGGACATCTGTCTGCACAGGCTACTTAATTTAGAGAATCACATTGAAATATATAACTTACCTACAACAATATATTTCTAAGTGTATTTGTATCAGAAAAAAAACACTTTTAGGAAATCTTGCAGTAAGGCCACAGTGCCTGTCTCTGCTGAATGACCACAATGGCACTATGCTTAATAATAAAAGCATCAATATTTGTTTTGTGCATGAAAAATACATTTTGATATAGTGAAAAGTAAAATTAAAAATGTTGTTTTGAATGGACACTAACACTCTCCTTTTCTCACCAAATCGCGGCCAAAGTAAGATGCTGCAGTTTAGAGAGCTGGCAGAAGCTGGCAGACTCCGCATAAATGGTCTCATTTGTTCACACTAATTATACTAATGTGTGTAAATTAATGTGCTAATGATTTATTGATGCTGAAATGCTAGCACCTTTAGCCATGGGGATCAAATTAGCAGCCAACATTTCCATTAAATCACATTTCATGTTCATATGGACTCCTCACTCCAGCAGGATGGACCTTTTGATTGGACAGAAACACTGAGGAGGAAGTGCAACACACACACACACACACACACACACACACACACACACACACACACACACACACACACACGCACACACACACACACATATACCTTCAGCAGCTATTTCATTCAATATTACATTCACAAGTTGGAAAACCTGCCTGAATGCAACATTAAACAAGTGAATGCCAGGGATTGATACATGATCACACCAAAGAGCATGATTTCTCGACCATGGGATTTATGTGCTATTTATGTAACTCATCATAATTTGTGCACGTGTGCTAGTTAAAAAAAGACCAAAAGAGAATAAATACAGGACAATTACAATTCCCTCCACCCTCCATACCAGTCTGTCGGTCAGTGTCTTCTTGGGAAGAAAATAAAGAGGAGAAAATACTATTTTAAAGAACCATAAATGAAAGACTAAAATCTAGAGGAACATTGTCTCCCATAGAGGAGGTGACGAGAAACAATTGTAGGAAACTATAGCTATAGCTATGGCTGCGTTGATCTGTAGGAGTCTGATGACTCCTACATCAACTTTATAAGATGATATGTCAGTATTGTTTTTTAGCTTGTTGCCTTTCTCACAATTGGGCAAAAAATTAAATAAATGCAGCTTTTAAGAGATGATTCGTTACATATATGTTATTTATATGGGTAGTAAACTGGTGAGTTTGAGTAGTAAGTTTAAATTAATTTCCCTTTATAAATTACCTTTTTATATTTGTTGGACAAATACTGTAACTGTAAAAGAGAAAAGATATGTTATATCAGAAACAGAAAGTGATGGCTGTTTTTTTTCTCCTTTTGTTTGTTCTCTGCTTTGTCCTATTTACTTTTTTCAAGCTATAATCTTTAGGATTATAAAACTCAATTTTTGATATGATTTATGGCAAAAAAATTCAGTAATAGTCATTCAACCTATTTCCATTTTATAATGGCCTTTCTATAAACAGAAGTAGTGTTATTGTTTCAGGCGGGGACTACACATGTGCCAGGGATTCACAGGAAACCCTGCGTGCACATACTGGATGAGGGTGCAGAAGACAAAAGACATCGTCAGGCATTTAGAAGAATATTTCTTTAAGCTTTTTAATAAAACACGACATGACACAATGAATCCTGGTAGCCCACGGTTCGTCTGGCTGAGCTGTGAAACCCTGGGACCTGTAACTAGTAACAGTAGCCAGTAACTACAGGAGTCGCTAAATCAACAAGGAGTGAAATCCTATATCTGTTGAGTGATTTCAAGCAGCTTGAGTTCTTTGGATTTGTGTTTCCCTTGATGTAATAAAATATATTTTTAAATTAGAGCCAACTCACTAGCTGAGTGATGTCAACAGCAAAGATCTCATTGCCATAAGCCCGGCAGCTCAATGTGACCTACATGCTTTATCTACACAAGACGCTTTTACTCACCTCTCACTCTCACCTCTCGCTCCCTCTCTCTTTCTCTATTTCCCTCTGTCTGTCTCTCTCTTTCTCTCTCGCTCCAATAAGAGGTTGCAGCAAGAAACGAAGAGATTACTCAAACAGGACAAAGTCATATTCAATTACAGCACAGGGATATTGGCTGTACAGTAAATTGAACAATTATGTGGCAGGGCTACAGTGGCAGATGTGCACATGGCCCCATTTTAGTGGAGTGTGCTGTCAGCAGTGCCGGGTCATTCCATTACAGCTGCAGACTGGGAGGGAGGTCGTTGCAGCATGCTTATTAAACTACATACACACGCAACACAGTCAAGAGCTGGAAGACAGTGATAGAAAAAGAAAAAGCAACACGGATATCTAACAATCTCTACCAACCATATGTTCCATTTACATTATGTCCACCTTGATTGTACATCCCTATTAAAGTGATTTAAAAGGGTTATTAATGGAAGAGGAGAATCTATTGATTGCATATTATACATTTGTAGCACTATACTTCTAACTATCGATACTTCGGTACCAAGTTGATGACAAAATTCTTCAAATGTGACGATACTTGTTTCTCTACATAACTGGAGGTACCATTGTTCCCCGGTAGTACCTTGGGGCTCAAGACTATCGTTGTCCTGGTGACAATATAAAATGTGTTTGGGACAAACAGAAGTATTTCCTGGGACAACTTCTTCCCTGATAATGTTATATTGTGAAGAACTAAATCTGTGTTCAAATCAGCACTAGGGGAGGGTTCATTAATGTTAGCTGTTAGCCGTTAGCTGGTGTACACTCATGCTTGGCTAAAAAACTGAGCAAAAGTTAGGTACAAAGGTAAGATACACTTACTTGTCAAATTGAGTTCAATTGAATGTAATCAGCGAGCGGTCATTTGATGGATTCAGGATATTTTCACATTAATGACCTGTTCATAATCCTCTAATCCAAACAGAATGACAGGCTGAAGAAAATGCCTCCACAAATCTTCCCTTAATCTAACACAACTATAGCAATTGTATGATTAGTCTTGATTTATTGGACAATGCTCTGACCTTTTGGTTTATTCTGCACATCACAGATATTTTATTTCTTTATGTTTTCTTTTCTCTGAAAGGATAACATATTTTATTTTCTGTGCCTTTCAATTTTCTCCTTGTTCCTCTGTGGGGTTCTTTACACTGCTCCCATTCAAACACGCCATTACAATTTCTAACAAAAGCAAACGTACGACATGTGAGCGTTGGAAATACCTTTTGGAGACGTCAAAAGTCTAACAAGACCTGTCATCGGTTGCTTTTGAGTTCATATTCTCTCTAGAGATATGGCCGAGCATTCATGAAACCCTACAAAGAGTTTGACGTGTGAGACGATGTGAATTGTTGCCATGAAGCTTTATTTAAAATTATTTTTCTATGTCTTTTTATTTAAAAAGGAAAGTTGAAGTACAAGCCTGGGTTTCAGGTATTAACCTATATTCATATTATAAACACAACTGAAGTAAGACAAAATAAAAAGGGGGTAGGAAGCTGCTGCTGAATTTCAGTTCAGCGATGTCAATTTCTAATCAGATTGGACCTCAAAACCCCTACTAAATTAAATAAACAATCTTTCTCTGCCATTTTCTATGTTTCTCACATCACTTTCTTCACTACTACTCAGCCATAAGAAATACCTTGAAGATGAAAATGTTAATGGACATACACAGCAGTACCCCAAACACGAGTTACTACACTTCACAACTGTAAATGTAGAGCAGCGGATTTAATTGGGGGCATCCAATGGCTGCAGAGCCCTTAAAAAAACGTTTTAGATAGAGAGAGAGAGCGTGAGAGAGAGAGAGCGAGAGTGAGGGAGAGAGAGAGAGTGAGAGAGAGAGAGAGAGAGTGAGAGAGAGCGAGAGAGAGCGCAAGATGAAAAGTTGAGTACAGTATGAGTTTGTGAAAATATATTTCATAATTAATTATATGCCAATATTAAATTAATTTGATCCTTTGAAGGCATAACAATTGCATTGCTGATGAATATTAGGTTAGATAATACAATATTTGCCCAGTTTAACATAGTATAAAGCATGTAGCATTAAAAAAAGAATAAAGCACGCCCAATTCTGGTCTTCTATCCAAATACAGATACATAAACAGAACAGTTGTGTTTCTCTGTAAACCTCTAATCTCTTTGATTGCCAGCCATTTATTGTTGCCATGTTTTCACCCCTTTCATTACCTATTTTCACATTTTCTCATTGGTGTTCACCCCCCGTTAGACTTCATTCCCCATGTTCTCACCTACTGTTTCACCAGTGAATGTATTAGCACACATGGAGGAAACAAAGAAGAGATATAAGGTGGGGCCTAGAGAGAAAATAATTAAGTTAAATAAAAATAATGAATACCCGCAACATAAATGATGTCTAGTGCAAATGCATCAATGTCAAAGGTCTAAATCACACAATAGGAAGTATGAAGGTCTACATGAAGGTAAACAAATTCCCTGTAATTTGCCTAAACAAACTTGGAACTGGTATTATTCTATTATATAATTATTCTCCACAGAGGATATGAAAATTAAGTGAAATCTAAAAGTGTCGGTTGTACCGCTGTGACTGAGGGATTTAAAGAAAGTGACAGATACCAGACAAAGCTGGAGTCACCAACAGGGGTTGAACCTCATCAACTCTGAATATATCTCCAAATTACATTTGTATGCAAATATAATTTTGGATAAATGTAATACTGCCCTCAGTCTGTTTTTAATAAATATATCAGACAAAATGTTTATAGTGATCAAATCCCAGTACAGTTGTATAAAACACATGTCCGAAACATAACATCTGTAGTTTTGTGGTGTAATTTAAACTACAAAAGTAATCAATGTTGGGGCTAAAACTAGTATGAGACAGGACATGAAACGAGGACGCTGGTGTCAATGTAAACCTTTTTTACAAGTAACTTGAGCCTCTGTGTGCACTCTGCTTCTCTGTAAAATTCTACAGTAACTTCAATGCAATATTTCAAATACTTTAGGACAGCACTGATGTCACTTGTGTAGATGGACTTTTATTGACTTTATGAAATATCCTTCCCCGTATTATGATGTATTTATTAACTTACTGACCATGAAGCATGGTGCTATACTAAAGGACTAGGCAATATAATTACCTAATCCAAGGAGTTTATGTTATGTTTTTCAGTGTGTTTGTCCGTACGTAAAACTACTGGCTTGATTTGCATATAACTTGGTGGAAGGGTGTAGCAAAGGACAAGGAAGAACACATTAAATGGAAAACCCATTTGGAGCAGATCCAAATCATGGTGCGGATACACAACTTATTTTTCACTTTTTTTGACATTGCAGGATACCAAGGCATTTGGTCTTGGTGGAGGTATATGTGTAATGTGCTTGTTTGAAACCCCCTTTCCAGCAGCAAATTAGTTGGAGGGCTTCGTCAAAAACGTTGTGTAACTTTCAAAAAACAAGTCGGTCACAAAAAGAAACCATGTGCGACTTTCCAAAACAGAGAATCTTTAAAATGATTATGATAATGTCTGATGAAATAACCGGTTTACATAATCTGTGAAAATAATTTCACCTCAAGATACATTTAGTAACTGATCTGGTGCTTCCAATCATACAACATGATCTTTATCAGATCATCTTCAGCAGATTGTGTCTGTCCAATTGTCTCTTGAAAACTGTAAATGTTCAAATTTCCAATTTTGTAATATAACTACTGCAGTTTGTTTTTAAGGAGATGTTATATTTCATACTTGATATCAAATAATTTAAGGTATCCAAGTGCAAACCATTCAATTACATTAAATTGCTGTTCTATTGCTGTTACTACAGAATAGTTGATGTGACTGTTTTCACCAGCCCACCACCACACAATTTCTAGATGATGATGTCTTCAAACGTTAAACAGATAAATGTGTTCTTCATTCTCTTAGTCACTCGTCTGATCACCGCATCCACTCAAGTCAACTGTTCCCTTCTCTCACACCTACAGGGGGTCTCTGTGTCATTTATTTTTCTCATTCCACGCATCTTAATATGCCGCCTTTGTTTTATCTCGGTTTTTAGAAGCTCCATTTTCCGGATCTTTGTCATATTTATCATTTCAATCCCCCCTCCCTCTCTGCCTCCAAGCAGAAACACATTTCTGCACTTCATTTCCATCCGTCTCACTGCTGTTCCCATCACCGCTGAATTATGTCTCCCATCAAGGAAAACAATGCGAGTCAAAATACTTCACACAGGTTGAAAAGACAGTCAGCTCTGCTTTTCCAGAGGATGTCCTAGAGTTGCTTGGAGGCACAAAGCGGGCCAACACTCTGAAGAGTACATTATGGGACATTACTGTCAAAACTGATGTCCCTCCACATTCCGGCGCTATACTGACGAGCATGGAGTTTTTAAGTGTGTAAAAAAAGTGAGATGGCAGAAAATCTCTCTTAATCTCAAAAGTATTCATGTCACAAAAAAGCCTGAAAAACCTTTATTGTAGCAGCTAATGACCTTCAATCAGGCTCTACTAAAATTACAGCTTTTTAAAGTATTTTATTAATCTCCTTTTATATATATTGATTCCCCAATCTCCAATAGCAAACACAGCATTTCCCCCCCCTGTGCCTCTGAGCAAAAGAGATTGCTGTGATTTTATGAGCTAGTATAGTCACCACTGTCCTTGAATGGTTGTAGCTTTGGGCAATGAATTATCTTCTGTTTATAACTTTATTCATTCTGTTTTACTTTTCTTGCACTTGCAAATGGAAACTTTTGATATCAGACAACTCAAACCTAGGCTATGTAGGCCGCTGGGAACTAGACATATTTGTGGCCTGGAGGGAGACACTAAACAATTATAGTTGATATATACAAGTGTCTGTTTATTTTAACAACTACATGGTACTACAGCGATACCAAGGTTCAAGAAATAACTGTCCCATCCTTTTCTTCCATTATTGGGGTGAGCAATACTACAATATTTTGTTTTGATACAACTCCAAGAATCGCCACTACATTTACATTAATTTATTTCACACTTCTGTCCAAAGTAACGTACAAATGAGGTACAATCCAAGCCACAGTATATAAATGAAAAGCCTTTGACAATTATTGCCTAATTCCTCAGTTCCACATAGGTGAGCATTATTGACTTGAAATTAATGCAAGCAACAACAAGAAGCCAGTGGAGGGTAGTGAAAAGAGGCTGTCTTTGGCTGGTTATACACCAAACGTGCTGCTATAATTTGGATCATTTGCAGAGGTTTTACTATGCATGCTAGCAGACCTGCTAAAAAGCCATAACAGGCAGATGACCAATGCCTATACAAAGAGTTGAGCAGCCTACCTCAGTCAGATAAGACCTGATCTTTCTTATGTTATAAAGTGTAAAGTGACAAGACCGAGTGACAGATGCAACATGCACAGTGAAAGTCAACGATTCAACAATGTCTCCTTTAAGAGAGCAAGGAGGAGCTGAGCTGGATACTAATGTTGTGCTGAACAGAGGAACTGGCTGGGATCAGCAGGAGTTCAGTCTAAGAGAACTCGGAAGTCAGAGATTGATTTAAGGGTTGTGTTCCATCATTCAATGAGAAACCATTGAGGATGGTTGAGATTTGTGCTGAGACAGTCAAGTCATCTAGCGGGGGTGACAGATAGAGCTGGATATCATCAGCATAGCAGTGGTAAGAAAAAACTTGTGTTAATCTGAACAAGGTAGGTGGACTACAATACAGATACTGAGGTGTTTCATTAGTAAAAGCAACTACTGCACTATTTTGTCATGGAGATGCACCTTAAGGACTTGGAATTGAAATGTGAACATCTAAAAGTTCATGACAATTTATCATAGAATTAGCTACTAAATGGACATTGAGAGGAGATTCCCTCTATTTCATGAAAGTGGACAGAGAGATGGATCCTTTGTTTTATTGTGTCCGTCTTGTCAAAACAAGACACAAATGAGACTGGGACATGTAGTATAGAGGGAACAGCCTTTTAACTTTATGTTTATTTATTTTCCAGCACAGAAAGCATTGAAAATTGCAAGCAAATTATGCTGTGTTACCATGCTGTAAAGTCGGGTTGAGCTTTGTAACACATTTTGAATAATTTAGCTCTGTATCAATTGTCGAAGCTAGAACTTGATTTCACTGCTGTGGATGGAGACTAGATGAGTGTAGTTTATTCTGAACAACTTGGTGACTGTATGATGTATCTATGAAAAGTAGCTATGTATTGGGTACAGTTCCCCATTTATGCAATTTACTCATCAAGTTCAGCCAGAAATTAACTACTCAGTGTATCAAACTCCACTGACATAGAGTCAATTTATAATAGCCCTGGCAATTTCAAACATAAAGTTATGAAACATTCTAATTAAACTAGAAGGGCAAAAACACCATTACTTCCAGAACAATGTTGCCAAAGCATCAACATATAATTTGTCAAATATTTGGATAGTACACAATAATACAACGTAACATGCAATGTAAAGGGATACAGCTAAATCTATTTTACTGCTTGCAGATCACATACTGATAATGTGATAATGATATAATAAAGAGTAATGATTATTCATAGATCTGACAAGAGAATCAGACCCATATGATTCCAATATTTTGCCAGATGGGTATCAACATGTGGCAAAAGAATATAACAGTGTTGCAGAATGACAGACCTATTTTTAGGGGCCTCATGACTGCAGAGTCATCTTTTCTGATAGATACACTTGATGGATACTATCCTCTGAGTTCTCCATAGAAGTCTACTCAAGGACTATTTGAGAGGCTTGGAATTATTATGATCCTTCAAATCGATGCTTTTTTCCAAGAGAGTTAGTCAGGTTGATCCTGCATTAGACACACAGCCACTGACGCAATCACAGAGAGTACTCGTATAATGCATCACCCCTCACACCTCGCACGGACAGCTCAATTGGTTGCTGCCATTCATTTAATCAACATACACACACAAACACAAGACTGTGTGCACACACATACACTGCTATAGGTATTTATGTGATGACAGCAGTGGTATAGAAGTGACAAGGTTGATTGAGAGCAGCTTTCTGTGTCCTCTTTGTCCTCTGAATGTGTTGAAGTTCATCATGAGTTCCGATGGCAGCATTGTTGTTCCTTTTTGATTTCTGCTTCATTCACTGTAATCGTTTTGTAATTGGTTGGTGGACTGACTATAGACACAAAGGCAATAGATATTATTGACATATACTGTAAACTTCATGGCCTAAGGTTTGTGAGCAACCAAGCATTACCATACTTGATAGTCCAAAACCATGGGCATTAATCTGCTGATTTCACAGCCTGAACTCTTCTGGTTCCAGGAATTCAACCAGATGGGATAACCTGGCTGCGGCAGCCACAGAAGCATTAGTGAGGTGTAACACTGATTGCGGGTCATAAGGTCTGGCTTGCGTGTTGACTAATGGTGTTTTTGCCTTTCTGGGTTAGCCATGACTTTGTCATGACAGTTTGAAGAACAGTTTTATGTTTTTAGTTTCAAGAATATGCAGACAAATCTTTAGTACTTTATGGAATCGTTGGCATGTGGAAACAGGAAAGAACGCTATTGTCTAATATATATATATATATATATATATATATATATATATATATATATATATATATATATATATATATACGATTTTCCCTAAGTGGAACTAAGGGGTCTAGCCTAAAACCATAAACATTTTTGCACATATAGTGTATGGTGGGTACAAGAATTGTGTGTTATAGAGTTGACTCCCAATGCTTTGTCAGACTTTCTTTGAGTAATGTTCAATTGTTCAAGATCCTTGCCTATACCCCATTGATACATAAGGACACACAGTTTTAATAAACTTGGGGTTAACTCACGTTGAACCCATTTGTCAGATCACTGTTACAAGTTAATGACTGAGAATCCAGTTTACAGTGTAGTTCCATAAACTTCTTCTAAATCCTAATTACACCTCCTTTTATAATTATCAAATCAATTTCAGTTGTCTTCTCTGAGAAAGCTTGATCACCAACATGGACATGCTTTGTGTTTCTCTGTCTAACTATTGTACTTTGGAAAATTAGTTAAATTACTTTTGAATGTGAATATCATTAAGTTAATATCCTTCCCTAAAAGAGATGCTCTCATCAAAGCCTGGTCGTGTCAGGATCCCATTCAGCCCAGAATAGGAGGAAGAATTGATCACAAGCATTGACCCATTCAAAGAGACAAGATACACCAGTCTCCCGTTCTGTCCCTGTCTTCACCCACTTCTGACTTCTCCCAGGCCCATGCGTTTCTGAGAAACTTTTCAGATCTGCCACCAGATGCCCTCTAACTTTCCCACCAATCCTGTTGAAGGAGGTTTTGAGAGATTGTATTTCCTGAGATATTGTGTAAATCCCTGTGGGGAGGTTGGTCTTTTCTGCTGGCCCCCTCCATAGTGGAGTCAGAGGTCATGCTTAGCTACAGGTAAAACAGCGATTAATGTCATCAGTGGAAGGACCGTGACCGGAATGTATCGTGACCCTTTTCTTGAAAATGCTCTTGCTGTCTTAATCCACAGTCATTAAGAAACATGTGGCATACTTCAGAAAATCAAAGCATTCTCACTTAATGTTACAGGCATCTGCAGCAGTCCTTCTACTTTTTCTCAATGAATGTCAAAAGAAACAGTTCCAAGAACAGTACAGTGTCTATGATGTCTTTATAGTAGGGATGTTAAAGGCACAATCTAAAGTTTAAGGAAATGATGTTGTTTCCCTCTCACCCACAGATGATAAATACAAATGTAACTATTTACATGATGAAGCTCTTTTACATGAAATATGAAATGGTTTTAGCAGCAGTTGGCATTGTATCTATTAATCATTGATTGTAGTCCTGTTCTCATAGTCGAGTTTCCAAGTTGAAACTCTGTCCTAACTTGGAACTCTTTGATGGATTTGTTACTAGCCTGCCAGCTAAAGCTAAAATAATACTTCCTCCATCTGCATAACAACATGGGTATGTGGGACATACAGTCCATCATCTGGCCATGTCTGCAAGGGTCCGGCAATCCAAAATTGTCTGAACACATCTACCTAGACATCCATTGCAGTAAGAACAGAAGCAAGTGTGTGTCGACTGTCCATGCAGTTCCGATTTGGAGTGTATTTGGGCTTATATACAGTACATCTAACTGATGTGGAGTTGTTGGAGGACTTCTATCAGTCTTTGTGCAGATCTATGTCTGTACTGGACACAGAGATCTTTTTGGCACCTGGGTCTTCAATGTTTTTTTTGTTTTTTTTTTACATAAAAAAATAAAGAGTAAATCTAGACATATCTTTTCTTAATTCATATATATTCATATTGTGAAGGCCTTTCAATTTTGACATTTGTAAAAAAGAAAGACCATTTACTGTCGGGCTAATAAAACGACTTTCCATCATGAATAAAATGACTGTACAACATATCATCAATTTCTATCTTCATTTAAACACTTCAAGGCTGCAGCATTAAGGCCTGAGCACTCTGATGGTGGCTGGTCTTGAATGGTAAAAGAGCTTGACAAGGAGCCCGCAAATTAGATTTGCCTCTCCCATCAAAAGTGAGCCTTGACATTGTACAGGTCTGAAAATTAATTTCCAGTCAAGTAAGTGTGTGTGTGTGTGTGTGTGTGTGTGTGTGTGTGTGTGTGTGTGTGTGTGTGTGTGTGCGTGTGCGTGCGTGCGTGTGTGTGTGTGTGCATGAATGGTATACGACAGGGGGCATGGGGTTGTTCATATCAACATGTGTATCGCATTGAATGAAAAAAAAAAAGATATTTCAATTGTCCAGCATCCAGAGGGGAAGAGACAATCAATTTGACCTCTTAGTGTCCGTCAGCTCATTGCAAAAGATGGCTAATCTTAAAACTAAACGGCACAGCACTTGTAATTATGTGGAATGGGTGACATATATCACGCTAAGGGTTGTTTCATATATTACATGATTGGTATTGCATATTTTAAGCTTGGCCAATGGAGCTACTTTATGTATGCAGTTAAACTGTGAAGCTCATTCTCATAATTACTTTTAGTTAATATAATTAAAGTTATATTCACATAATAATAATTTTTGATTCATCAGACAATGTCAATTGATTGTACCATAATGTCAAACCAATAATAATTAAATTAATATATAAAGTGTACTAATAACTAAAGGTGTTTTTTGTATTATATGTATACTGTAGAATATGAATTAGCTATTTGTAAAATTAGCATACTTGACTGAACAGGCCGAGTCTAGAGTTATTTGCTCTACAGTCAATTATATTCAGATCACCACATAGTGTGTTGTTGTTAGTTGACAAACATCATTATTGAACACTATTTAGGTCATGTGCATGATTATAATTGGTGCTTGGTTAGTTCATTATTTTATGTGTAGCATTATCTTTATGAGAGTATCTTTCCCCACCATAAATCTCCATTTCAAAGTTTCTTGTAAATGAATAATTCAATATTTTTGAAATCATGATTTTTACATGTGTTGGACAGAGGCTAGCTGCTTCCAGTCATGATGCTATGCGAGGCTAACCGTGTGCTAACTACAGCTCCAATTGATCATGTACTCATCTCACTCTCTGAAGGAAAGCAAACAGGTGCATTTCAACTGTTAGACGTTTGATTTAAGGATGTAACACGTGTTATTCAACAGGCTCCTGGATAATTTAACAAAACTATTCGTCATTAGTTATATTAATGTTTTACATGCTGGCATTGCTATGGAGATGATGTCATTCAGAGTTGGAGCAAATTTAAAACACTTCATTGTTGAAATAGCAACAAAGCTACATTTGAGAAGTTCATCCAAAATTGACCTAAAATCAAAAAGTGAGTTAATTTAAACGACTTAATGTTTTATCAGTTTTAAGCTCAGTTCAATTGAAATGCTCCAGTCACAGCTGACATCTCTAAACCTGAGAATAACCAAACAGTGCAGTCCCTGATTTTGCTGTAGCTTCCAATACAGTTCACTTGTTGTTGACAATAATTGTAACAATAGGATTAAAGCAGAATTCTCATTTTCAACATATCTTTTTTTATGTCATATGCTGCTATTTTATAAAATATTTATGTTTAGTTTTTATTATTTCTTGAAAAACAAAATATTGTCAGAGGTTGCCTCTTGGTATAGGAGGCACACACACTACATAATAAGTGTGATCTCACAATGATAGTGGAGCACAGGCAGAGGTTGACTGTGAATCTTTGTCTTTTTCTGTCTCTTTGTCTTTTTCTCTCATTCGGAGGAAAGTGCCGTCCCCAGATAACTCTTGATGTGTCAGCATTGTGCCAGGCTTTAATCTGCCATTCTGATCAGGCAGAGGGCAGAACAGCTATGGCCCACTGAGGTCCTGATTTGAGTTTGTCAGACCTCTAGAGGACGCGATTAGACCAAGCTAATTAGGACAGACAGAAGTTTAGGAAACTTTGGAGGAGTGGAAAGAACAAGAAGGAGACAGAGAGCATGTTGTGTGTGTGTGTGTGTGTGTGTGTGTGTGTGTGTGTGTGTGTGTGTGTGTGTGTGTGTGTGTGTGTGCGTGCTTTGTATGAGAATATGCTATCCCTCTATAATAACAATGATCTATAATGACTAAAGATTGGGGGGGTGTAGCAATATAAAGGACTTTTCATGTAACAATCATAAAGTAATTGTTAGTAATGAAAACACAGTGAATTCAATTTGCTGTTTCTGCTAAAGTAAAGGATTCTAGAAACCAAAGAAAGTACCAAAGCACGAGTGACTTATTGTCACATTTGATATCCTATTGTCTAAATGTATCGCTCACCTTCATTCACCTTCTATTAACTGCTTTTGATTGTTAAGTTAAGGTTGAACTGAGGACTGCTGTACAACCTTTCCTACATTTCCCACAGTCCTCTTAATGAGAGTGATGAGTACAGCCTTGTGCTACCCCTATCAGATGCTAACCAACGAGACCCAGGTAGGAAAACGGAATGTTCCTTAGCTTCTAATCTCTGTGGTTCTTACACTGACATAACAATAAGAATATCCATCAGTATGTCAGCCTGCTGCCTCTCTATTGTTTTCCTCTCTTGCCTGGATCCTGCCCACCATTACATCAGCATCTTATGTAAGAGCTGGGATCAAACATGTGCGGGGGGACAGCAGGAGAGCATCGGTAGATCTTAGCGTCAGCAGCAGGAACACTAAGTGAAACTGTCACCAGCTCTGTTTTTACCCACAAGCTCCTGCGCTCTCGCAGGCACGACGGGCCACCAATTAGGGTTAGACGAGCGAGTGGAAATATTGAAATAAATAAACTGAAAGATCATTTGTGGCCCGGGGCTCGCGTCGCTTGCATAGTGAAAGATTAATGCTGCCCCTCTGAAAAACCAAAGGCTCTAAAGGGACAGCGGAAGTGGCTTTTTTATTTTCTGAAGCACTCGTAAAATAAAATAAAAGGGCCCGGAGACGCCTCCAGGCCAGTGAAGCACCGAGGAGAGCGGCTGAGAGTGGAAGAAAAAGAGACAGTGAGAGAGAAAGAGGAAGCCAAACATATTGCATTGACAGTCGCACAAAACTGCTTTAACTCTAAAACAGCATGCTCTAAATCACCCAACAGTATCTTACTGTACCTGTGAAGCCTTCCACTCACTGACATCTCTAACATCTAACCCTAATGTATTACAAACAAAAGCCAGTATTCAATAATGGTTGAGTCTTTAATAATAGCCAGGGGCATGGCCGGCACAATAAAATAAAAGATGGTCACTAATCTCTTCCAATTATTTCTACTTTTCTGTTCTTTCAGTTGCTGTTACAGTAAGCTACTATCAACTAAAACTACACTTCCTGCTGATATTTCACTTTAAAAGCCTCCAAGGAAAGGTGATTATGTAGTTTGAGCTGTAGGGAGGTTTTTAATGTTATGCAGGAAGTGTTTGGATTTATTTACCTTAGCTTAAGTAGAAGCACCTTCCCTTCATTAGTAGGAACAGTTGTTGTGTTAAAGAAACTCAGAGTGGTGAGTACGATGTGATTCTGTTGTACTGATTACATTACTGCTGTGGAAATGTGCATGATCCTGCATTTACCGTATTATAACAGGTAATCGCGGAGGAATGTTGAGTTTGCATTAACAACCAAAAACAAAGTAATATAGGCCTGTTTTAAAGTGACATCTGTGTCATCAAATATTAGGGACTTCTTGGTCTTGATATAAAAACATTTTTGCTGCCCCTGTAAACTGCAATATGTGGAACAAGAAGGAAATGTCAAGAAGCCAGTGACCCCATCTCTACTATGTCTCTTGTTGCAAATAAACACAATCATCAGTGGAGAAGAGTGGGAGACGTGGACGGACTTTTGTTGATGTGTTTTACTTAAAACGTTCCATCTCTCTGCTCTCAAATGACAAAACTTACTCTGTGCCTTTAAATCTTCCCATCTAGAAATACTAATAAACATGACATTGACATTGCTCTGGTCTTTGTGTTGGCCCATGGTGACTAAGTTCCTTTGATTAGCATAGGAACTCAAATGATTGGCATTGCTTTTATGGTAACAGATCTGATGACAATCTCTTGACTAAAATGTTTTCTGTCTGTGCAAGTTTTTAATTATTTGCACATTTTGGACATTTTTTCAACATGTTAGTTAGTTATGTGGGCGCCTGGAGTCTTTTCTTGTACTGAGATCTTGAACCTACACAACTGAGACATCCCATAATTTAAATAATAAATATTTAATCAAGATATGAAACTGTTCTTGTCATTTTCCATCTTTTTACCAGTACTGGACAAGTTTCAGGCTTTCCCTATGCCTCATGGCGTGATTGATCAACTGGAGGCTCAGCACAATTTTAAGATTGAAAGACTTCTCTCAAATAGAAAGAAGTGCACAAACACACACACAGACACACACCTGAGTAGGCCCAGTAGGTCTCCTCGGTGACGGCTCTCCGGAGTCGTGTCCCGCTGGCCGCAGCTTTGCGAAGGCCTTGGAGAGGAGCTTGGGACTCGGCTTGGCTTCCTGTCAGCGCTGTGGGGGAGGAGGACACACAGACAGGCGGGTTAGCATAAGAGTTTGGGCAGCATTTTGTTACCTACTGGGCAGAATGACAGCCAATTGTGTCCTCAGCTGCCTTACCACGCAGGCTGCCTCATAACATTCACAGTAGGAACAATGGTCAACATTAAAGAATAGCTACACTGTGGAACTTAACTGTTTAGCAAACAGACCAAGCTACCCCATTTAAGGACAACCTCAGTCCTCAGCACCAGTTCATGCAAAAGAGCATCACAAGTGAGAGCAAAAGGATTTGGAAAAAACATCTTCAAATATTAGAGGATACAGACAAAACACGTCAGAAGGAAATGAACTGAGACATTTTATCTTTGGCCGTTGTTGAGGCCTGCTCTAGCCTTTCTTATGCAGGCTCTGAATATTAGTGTAGTTATAAAGAACAGGCTGGAAGCGTTTTGAGTGCAATAATCATGAAAGATGGTATGTACAGTATCCAATTCAGAAGGTTATGTGAGTATCATCTGCAGTCAAAAGATGATACTTATTATGATGTTTTCATCATGTCTTTACATTTTGTGTCAATGTGAACATAGCGTGTGTGATGATTAAAATAGTTTTTCTTCATTTACAACTGCCCAAACAAACCGTATCAGAGTTTGATTAAAATGCACTAAATGTTGGCTTGTGAAAGTGTTTCTAATTTGATTCAATGGATTTTGTACCATATCTAGCATTCTCTCATTGCTTGGTCCCGTCTTTTGGCCAGGTTTTCAAACATTAAAGCACAGGAGTGCCAGTTCCTCTCCTGAGCATACAATGAGTCTGTGGTGTGAGCTGGGAACTTGAAGGCCAACAGAGTACATACACATTCACAGACAGTGGGGAGTCCAAATGGGAGGTCAATACGGGCCCCTAGAGAAAAAGTGTGACCTGGAGCCACAGCAAGTTAATCTGGTTATGGTCTGAGAATGTCTGTACCATATTTGTTGTATTTGTACTATGTTGTTTATCCTGTACACACGACATCTATTGCACGTCTGTCTGTCCTGGGAGAGGGATCCCTCCTCAGTCCCTCCCTGAGGTTTCTTCCATTTTTCCCCCTTTAATTATGGGGGTTCTTTTAGGAAGTTTTTCCTTGTGCGATGCGAGGGTCTAAGTACAGAGGGTGTCGTATCCTGTACCGTCTGTAAAGCACACTGAGACAAATGTATAATTTGTGATATTGGGCTATACAAATAAATTTGATTTGAATTGTTTATTTTTTTATTGCAAATAATATTATAATAACTTCAATTTTGATATAATGCTGGGGTTTACAATTCTAATATACATTTGGCGCATTTTGACCCTTCTACATTCTATAAACATATTTCTGAAAATGATCAAGATAAGCAGGGAAAGCATTCTCTGTCTTGGGGAGATATGACATGTAAAAAGGTAAGATGGAGATTTGAGTAGCACGTTGATGCACAATAAGCTCTAGCACTAGTCACCATAGAGCTCCGTCTAAATTTAATTTAATTTAATTTAATTGTTTTTGCTGTTTTTTATAAATCAATAACACTTCAATTATTCTTTATTTTAAAATGACAATATTGAATATAAAATGTAAAAAAACTAAAATGTTTTATGTATATATGAACTCGGACCCTGTCTGGGATCAGAGTTCAAATCCATGCATAAGCTAAATCTCAATTTCCCTTTTCGCTGAGACAAGCTAGCGGGAGCAGCTACGATGGGGCGCTAGGTGTGTTTTTACACTAAACATGGCAGACAAGCGAAATAAAACAAACTATTTTCACAATGATTGGGAGGAAGAATTATTTTTACAACAGTGAAAGAAAAGTGTGTATGTCTCATTTGCGGGGCGATGACAAAGCGGCACATTGTGGAGACACTTCGGTACGTGTCACAGAAGCTACCATGCTAACTAACTAACTAACTAACTAACTAACTAACTCCCCAGCTGCAGCACTGCGGGCAGAACCAGCCGTGAGTTAAAGGCAGCTTTGGACAACAGCATCTCTTTTCACGAGGCCGGTGAACAAGTCACAGAAAGCATCGGAAGCTTCATTTAGAGCTGCACATTTTAAATAAAGTACAAGAAAGCCTTTTCGGACGGAGAGGTCTTGAAAGGGGCACTGATGGTTATTGAAAACACTGTTCTAAGACGAGAAGAAAGGTTCCGATGTCATCTCCTCTCTCTCCGATGTTACAAAGTTAGTGTTTGTAGAAACAGGATATGATCTGAAGATGTGACAGTTAATGATTTCCTATAAAATGTTACAGAAGTGATACTTTGTACTAAAATATAACAGGTGTGATTTTGTACAAAATACTTCAAATGTGCTCATTCATACAAAACTGTCAATAAAGATATTTACAGAAATATCAGAGATGTGATAACTGACTTTCAAATGTTGAAATAGATTGAGAACATAAATAAATAATGTTTAAATATATCTGTTTCCTACCATGGTAAATCATTGTTAATAATTATTGTGAGGAATTAACATTAACATGTGATCAGACAGTATCTTCACATATATTAATATTTATTATGATTATTATTATTAATGATAATATTATCATTAAAGGTGAACTATGTTATTCAGGAGGTTTGTATCAAACAAGTAGCCCTTCATATTATTCAGTACCCTTGAAGTAGCTCTCAGTATCACAAAGGTTGGTGACCCCTGGTTTATATACAAAGATATTTCTAAATAAAAAGCTGCCATCATTAGGTTTAAAGGCACTCAAACATAATAATATTAGCTGCTGTATAGATACAGATACTAGTAAAATGGCCTAAGGTTCAAACCATTTAATAAAATGCACAGCAGCATTTCTTGGAAATTAATTCCGTATGCATTTCATTTGGGAGCAGAATGTTCAAATGGAAATATCAAGAATCCTTCTGCTGGTTTCAAGTGTGAAACTTTAAACCGCCTCCTCTCAGGCTGAGAGACCTTCTTGATCCTTGCTAAAGAAAAGGCAAAGATGGAACGCTTGGCTTCTTTAAAGTGGCGGACAGGATTTCTGACAGCATCTCTGAACAACTTTGCTCTGTAATTTGACCTTTTAAAGATCTTTCACAAGACAAAACATCATGCTACAAGGAGAACATGGAATCTCTTTTAGACTTGCTGAAGGCACATCTTTCCTTTTGCATTTATAACATGCGCTGCAAGCCTTAGTCTGAATACAATACAAGTCCAAAAATGATCTTGCTGCGTTTTACGTTGAGTGAGGAAGTTTTGGGAATTATTTGGCAAATTCACATTATTTCTTTCAAGGTTATATTCAATTATATTTTCTTGCAATGCATGTACACTAAGCCTTAAGCTGCTGATAACGTCGGCAGAACTCTCACAGAAAGGTGTGAAGCCTGGGAATCAAAGAAGGGGAGAACACTCGGGAAGAATCGTAACAACACGCCCAGTCTCTCAATATGTTGTGCAGACCAACAGCACTCCTTTAACCAAGTGTTAACAATCACCTAAATGTCTTTTCACCTCATCTGTTCCAAGGCAGGACATATGCACTGTGGTGCATTAGGATTTTATAAGTGAACAATGACCAGGATGCACATATCTACTTTGTATAAAATATATATTTCTCATATTTGTAGGTAAGGTGTACTGAAGAAAATAAATCAGTAATAATGATCAGTGTTTATAAAACCAAATTCACTTCATATAATATTCAAGTAAAGTACAGGAACCTTACAATTGTACTTAAGTACAGTGCTTGGATATAGTACTTAGTTCATTTCCACCACTGACTAAAGTTTTAAAGTAAAATGTAGGATTATTACATTACGTTGCCAATCTCAAATTGACGTAGCAGAGCAGAGCAGAGCAGAGAGCTAGCGGCCTGAGACGACACCCACCTGTCATTCCAAGTGGCCACGCCCTAAATAATGCATAGCTTTGAGCCTTATATAATTAAAACGGGTGAGCTATGTATAAATGCATCCCCTGTACAGTTGTCATGAAAAGGGAAATTAGCTATAGGGTGACATGACATGAGGGTCTATGGGGGTCTAGTACTACATTACTTTGCCGTAACTACATTAGCACGTAAACACATCGCAAACAAAAACAGGAGATTAGTGATGTTTAGGAGACGAGTGTTCGTGTCCCGTAAGAAACAAAACCTCAACACTTACGTTACTGCGCTGTACCTACATTAGCAGTCACATACTTACTTACGCAACAGACGTAGTTATTTTAACCCAAACCACGACCTTTTCCTAAACCTAAGTAGTTTTGTTGCCCAGACCAATCCTGTAGTTCCCTTTCATACCGTGTTTGAAATGTACGTTAAATATATATAACAATATGTTGTTTTGGGAGTCAATGGCTAACAACCTATTCGGTCGTTTAGTTGTGAAGACGAGTTGGAGGTAGTCTATACACCCAGTTTAAATGCTCAAGATTTTAATAAGATTCTCTTAGTGTGGCGTGTGTATAAGTGTGTTTGAGTTCCATTTGTTCATTATGCTGTGATGTGTGCTGTCAGGTTTCAGTGGTAAATCTCACCTCATTTCACATCTGACCCCACAATGACCAGCTGTGATTATGTGAACACAGCGATATGTGTGTGTGTGTGTGTGTGTGTGTGTGTGTGTGTGTGTGTGTGTGTGTGTGTGTGTCTGTGATATGACCCTCAGTACGGACAGATGCATGGACACCAGGCAGACCTGAAAACGCCATACATGCTGTAATGGAAACTCAAAGTCTCCAGCATTTTGCAAGGCATAGCAGAGGAGATGAACAAAGAGTGAGTCTTTGTTCCAGTGACAGACACCTCTGACCCACCCCTCTCGCTCACTCCTCCCCCCCTCTGCTTGTTTTAATTCTTCGGGATGTAAGCGTGGCTCATGTCTGTGAATGCCAATGAGAAGCAACTCCATGGCTTTTCTATGAATTACATTATTGATTCCCAATACTGCTCAGAACAGAAAATGTAATTATGCACAGACCCCGCCCTAACCTCCTTCATCCTCGCCAAACACATCTTCTTTTTTCCCTTCCCTCTTTCTCTATCTTGTCTTTCACTCAGTGGCTTTTCATCAATTTGTCTTCTGCTCCTGCCTTCAGGAACCTGCAACCCCCCCCCCCCCCACACCCCCCACCTGACCTCTCTAAAGCCTCTGAGTGCATTGTCCTTCAATCATGTCATGACGGCCACAGCTTTCCCGGATTGCTCGGCAGCAGTATCATCAGAACCACTATCTCCATACTGCAAAAAACTCTCCTTCTTGTTTAGAGTGTTACAAGTCCTAAAACTTACATTTTCAAAGAAAAAGTCATACAAAATAAATAAAGAATCCATCACATTTAAGTGTGTAAAACAATATTTTTCTGTTTCGTCAAATATGAACCAAACCGATTTTATATTTACATGTTGACCTCATTTGCCTCCAAACTCCGAACCTGTGTTCCTAACTATTAAAGCACATTCTACATATACGTAGAATATAGAATAAAGTACGATGCTATCCTGATTTTGGATGACTGCAGGCAGCTTTCCGCACATCCCATGCTCACAGTGAAGCTGCGGGTATCTCACCGCTTCAACTCTCAACAAAAGTAGGCGAATCCTAAATGTAGGATTACAGTCGCTCGCTAGACACATGTAAAGAAGACAACTTTGGGGTTACCAGAAGGCGTCTTCCTCCCCTTTTTGCAGAGAATAGCTTTCAGCCTAGAGCTCCATTAACACACAGAGATGACACTGATATCAACCATCTGACCTCTAGTCAAACAGATTGCTTTTTCTTATCTATGTTTTCGGTTTTGTAAACACTTAAGTTGGTGTCAGTTCAGCTGCCACACACTCAACTCTCATATCGGCCACATGAGTCTCATGTTTTAACTGCACGTCATACTGCCTTTGTTCATCATCTGTGATGTGAAAATATTGGATTTCTGTAAAAGTGCGCGAAGTACGCACCACAGTTTGTCTCTCCTGCGGGCTGCTGAGACACACACACACGCACACACACACACACACACACACACACACACACGCGCACACACACACGCGCACACACACACACACACACACACACACACACACACACACGCGCACACACACACACACACACACACACACACACACACACACACACCCACACACACACACACACACACACACACACACCACACACACACACACACCCACACACACACACACACACACACACACACACACACACACACACACACACACACACACACACACACACACACACTTGAGGGTGGTAGAAGAGGTTGTACCAATGTCTGGTTGAGAAATAGTTTAGCTGACAGAACTAACAGTCAGAGCTGAGAGCGTCCAGCAGCCAGGAGACACAGGTTGAGCTGCCTCGAGCTGTCTTAGTGTGCAATGACACAGCTAAAGAAAAAGTGCTTTGAATGACAAAATGTTATCGGACTCGGGGTCTTCCTACCACTGACCGACGATCATCGTGGAGCAGCCCTGCTCTTTGCAGACTACAATGAGAGAGGGAATAATTACTTTGTGTGGATAAAGGCTTGATTCACCCGAATAATAATGAAAAATACATTCCTGTTACACACACATTATGAGATATCAGTGCATCTCCAGATTTGTATTGGTAGACATCTTAGAGACTGATATCTTGTGGGCAAGCAAAGTCAAAACTCTTTACATGTACACCTCTAGAGGTAAGATGTCTTTGTTGACCATTGACCATTGAAGTCCTTTGACCTAAGAGATATTTGACAGAGGTATTTCATACGAGTCACAGCAGAGAAGACGAGTAGTGAGATATTGCCTTAGACTGAAAAGGTTAAACCAGCATGTTTAATAACGGTTTTATCTCAATTTTACCATAAACAAAATCTGGGACTCACATTGACGATTGTGTTTTAACTTACTGTGCACAACGAGGACAAAGGGAAGTAAAGTATTAACCAGAGAAGTCTAAAAGTTTAACACAACTCTAACAATTGGGGAAACCATAATGTGTTTATCTGCTATTTTAATTCAGCTATTATTATACAATTTTAATTATGCTATATTATATTATTTGAATTCTGCTATTTTATCTACTGTTTTATACTATTTTAATTCTGCTATTTTTATAATGGTACTTCAGACTCATGTACATCAACACTGTGATTATTGTACCGTAAATGTCTAATCTTGTACTAATTGTTATGTCTTTGCTGTGAAGCACTTTGGGCTGCAATTCTTGTATGAAAGGTGCTATACAAATAAAGTTTATTATTATTATTATTATTTGAAACAAGTTGATTTAATTGGTTTAACAGTTTGAATAAATGTTACCAATACCGTCTGATTCTTCATTGTGTTAAAAAATACCCCCTCTTCCCTCAGCCATTTAAAATGCTTTATTTATCCAGAGCTGATGCCCCATTAAGGCGAGCGCACAGACCCAAACTGAATCTCAGGAAGGGGGAGGGGGAGGCAGACTCTCCATTTGGCTTCTCCCACAAGAATAACAAATATTTAAGTCAGTGACAGCGAAAAGAGACGGAATGCGGATTGAAAACAGAGGTGAAGGACATTGAAGGAGATGAGGAAGGAGAGGAATGACAGATGAGAATGAGAGGAGGAGGAGGAGGAGGAGGAGGAGGAGGAGGAGGAGGAGGAGGAGGAGGATAAGACGGGGATAAAAACAAAAAGATGGGTTTAAGGAAAGCCAGAGAGGGGGTGGAGGAGAAGCCGGAGAAAGAGGAATATGGAGCATGGAGAGCGCATAAATAAGAGAAGAATTAAGCACAAACGATAAAATGACACTCCTCTCCTAGCAACAGTTATGGGGTCACTAATTGACAGGCATGGCAACCAGTCAGCGGCAGAGGATGAGAGGAGAAGAGATGAACAGAGGCGTACTGTTGTGTGGAGGGGGGAGAAGAGGAGAAGAGGGAGAGATAGGGGGAGGGCAACTGTGAGGGTATCAAGGGGAACATTTTCAGCAGAGAAAAGACAACTCTGAACTATACTTCATGTATGTATGTATAAATATGAAGAATATGGGCATTTAGCTGATGCTCTTCCCCACTGAAAATGGATAAGCTCTGGTTAAGCAAAGAGAATAAGCACAGAGGAGAGTGTTGGAAGCTGGATTTTTAGGTTTTTCACATTGCTGTGTCAGTCTCACTAACTTGTGAGTGGTGAACAGAAGAGAAGCAGAGGAGGCAGAGCTGCTGTTCTGACAGGAAGGTTCTAACGACAACATCTATATTGTCAAAAGAAGAAAGCTTGCTCATGATAAGGACAGGCTTTTATCATTATTCTACAGATAGTTAGATAGATGGAATCACTTTAACAGGAGACATGGATCGACAAGACTACAGAGACAAAGACAATGACAGAACAAGCTGTGCTATAAGGAACAATAAAGCATCTTTATCACTTCACTTTGTCCAACCAAAGCAGAACATTCTCTACACAGAATCTCAGAGTAGACAAGAATCCTACTTAGTGTCCAAATACTGACACATTCCCGTCTGCAACGCTTCAAAACAACAAAGACAACACGTTGATCCACAGTGTGATATGATGGAAAGCTCCAGAACAGCTGTAACCCATGGTTGGATTACTAAACTGTTAACTATAACCATGTTGTGGTTCTGATCCGGGATTATAATTAGAAGACACCTGCTGCCAGGAAGTACGTTTGAATAGGACAGAGAATGTTTTGTTATTATAACAAAATGCTTTGTTTTAACACACACACACACACACACACACACACACACACACACACACACACACACACACACACACACACACACACACACACACACACACACACGACCCACACTAGTGTTTGTCTCGATATTAACTTTTTCTCATTAAATAGTATCAGCTGCTTTGGTTGTCTACACTAGTGCAGTAGGCACACATAGAAACTTCCTTCTTCTTTCCATCCATCCATCTCCTCCCTTCACTGCCCCTGCCCCTCTACGCTCTCACACTAAACCCCCCTCTCTGTCAGAGCTCATCTGCATCACCACACAGCACAGAGAGGGAGGAAGATATTCAACATTCAAGCCATATATATGGAAATATATGTACCATCCTCATGCTAAAATGCAATACAGAGGCTGTGCAGCAATGTGTGTATACACTGACACTACAGACGTAGATAAAGTATCTTTGAAATGGTTTCAATACCATAGACTACTGCAATAAACAATATTCAGCATCAGTATTAGAATTACTCTTTCTTTGATACATTACTTTTCTGTTAAATGTTGATGTTTTGAGCACAACCTCTCATGGTGCGTTCACACTGGACGCAAAAGCCACATTTGATTTCATTAACATACATTTATAAACAATCGATTTCCGTCCCGTCCCTGTACAGATATGAGGGACTGTGGAGTTCCGGGTGCCCACAGCAAATGGCTACTGTTTTCCACTGTTTCGGATTAAAGGAGAATCTCAACGCTAATAGGCTAGGGTCACATGGATTTCTCACTCAAGTTGAATTTTTTTAATACGCAAAATCTGCAGGTTAATATCTCGACACGATCTTTGGCTGGCATGTAGATTCAGGGACACTACTGCACACAATCACTAAAGTTAAATGTCTTTAATGCACCAGTGTTTGAGGCTTTAAGCAGAAACAAGCAATTGGTCTGAATAAAGTGCAGCACAACATGGACAACTACGGTATTTAAATTTAAAGTAGATCAAATCTCCAATCAATTCAACTCCAACTTTCATGGACATTTTTCAGCCAGTAGTAAAAATATATTGAGGTTCTATACCCAGCCCTAGCGTCCACACAGACAGCAACACACACTCACACGCAGTGCCCACGTTTTATTTTCCTTCATCAGACATATTAAAATGCTCTTCCTCTAACATCACCACAGAGGCTCGTTGAGCTGTGCAGCGTCCCAGTGCAGTGCACAGGTTGTGGGGTTATTGCTTCCACTACAAGTCCCCTGTGAAGTTAAGGAGCCACTGGTCAGACTCAGCTGTCGCCCAGCAGTTTATAGCACTATGGAGTGTTCTTGTTGTACCCACATTAAAGGAAAATGCCCTTATAAAGACAGACAGGAAAAAAGAGGTGACATTTCTTATTTTTTACCCTCGAGCTATCTGCTCACTGAAAAAATCAATCAATGTTAATCAGAGGTTAAAACAAAAATGCACCTCTCTACAACTCCAGTGCATGTCTGAGGCCCAGGTTGTACCGTTTGCTTCACTTCACTTTACAGATACTTTCAGATTACAACTGAACATAGATAACATCTGGCTGTTTACAAATGATGACACACTTAAAATATTAAGTCATTATTAGTTGCTCAACCTGACAATGTTAAAACCTGGCTTACACATAAATACACCTGAAATATTGGTCCAATTCTGTAACAGATAATGTGAGGCGATTTTGCTGCATAATGTTACATTGGATGTTTAGGTATTTTCCACAATTGAAAGTATGTAGTGCACTTAAAAAAATCCCATATATTGAGAAACATAGCATTTATTGCTGTGTTCAGACTGTTATTGTGAGCAGCTATGGTATATGAACAATAATCTATATTAATAATATATTGTGTCAACAAGCTGTTGGCAGGAGGAGTGAACAATTAAATGATTTTAGGCTCAGTCTGAGTGAAATATTCAGTTCTAACATTCAATCAATTTTAAATGTATTACTATATCTACATGTAATTCACATCAGTTTCTACACATTTCTCCCAAGTTGAGCCTGAAATGTAGGATACTTGGAAAGTTTAGAACAATGTAACAACAGTTTGTTCTGATGCTGCAGCTGTGGGTCCAGAGTTTACAACAGTATTGTTAAAATGCTAAATCTTGCCTGTGCAGGTGTGTAGTGGTGAGTTTTAGTGGACACATTTGTGTTATTGACACACAGTACAGACACACACACTCTGAAAGTGCATAGCAGATGCATTGGGGATGTGTACCAAGGTAACTCATTTTCTCTCTAACACTCTCCATCGTCATGTAGTGCCAGGAGTCAATAAAGCTTAAAGGAGCGAGGACTTTGGCTGGCCTGGCCTTTTGTGTCCAAACACACTGCCACTCGCACAAAAGTTCCTCTTGAGAAGAAAAATAGACAACACTGGTTCCTGTCATCCATCACAGGGGGCCATTTAGGGGAATTGCAGAGTGTTTGCTCAAGCCTTAATTAAAATGCACAGCCCATCACTGTGTTCCTGTGCTTAACCTTGGCTGGCCCACTTCTCACTTGCTCTCTCTTTACTTGAATTGAGAGAGCGAACATCGGGGGGTTCAAATGCATGGGAAAGGAGACACACATACACACATACACACACACACACACACACACACACACACACACGCACACAGCACACACACACACACACACACACGCACACACACACACACACACATACACAAATACAGTGTATATATGCCAGGGCTGGCCGATTCAGTCCATACTCTGGTGATTCACTTCATTAGCATTCTTTACATCTCCCTGCAATGCTCTTAGTGCTGAAGGACATCCACCAAACACACACACACACACACACACACACACACACACACACACACACTCACACTAGCCTTGACTCCACCTCCTGTGTGGAGCTGCTCTCTGGACGAGGTGTGTTGCTTTATTGTACCAGCTGTCGTCCTACAGCAGGCTGGCAGGGAGTGGGTGGGGGTAGTGGTCATCCTGCAGCCTGCTGGGGGCTAACCAGATACCCTGGCACTGGAAAGTGAGAGGGGGGGGGGGGGTTTTCCATGTGCGAGGATGATTGGGTGAGAGTTGACGTAAAAATGGTCTGGAATAAAACAAATTGTTGAGTCTAATGCTAGCAATTCTCTGGAAACTACAATCGACATCACAATTTGCATCGAGTCATCAGTTGGATAATAACATCCATCTGATTATAATATATAATCAAAATACAATTCCACCGAAAATCAGAGGGTGGCTATATTAAATGGTCATTATTAAATGCAGAGCACAGTAAGACAAAGTAAGTCATTGAGTCATTTGGCTCTTAAATGACTTACTTCACTTCTGGTAAATAATAAAGCCTCCAGGTTAAATAAAGTTGCGTACATCCATATAAAACTCTGTCCAAAATCAGAACAAAGCTTGAGATCAGATGACAGTGCTGGTATTGTTTACTGAAAAATGATGGCCCCTGAGGAACGGTCACAGGGTCATCAAACACAGTCATGGATATCCAATTTTAATTGAATGAAATCAAAGGATTTTGATAAAAGTCAGTATCTGTTCTAAAGTTATGATTGACAGTGGGACAGTAAGATTAACATGACTATCATTAGGCTCTGCAAGCCAAACAAAATGGCAACAGAGAAGGATTTATGTTAAGAGACAGAGAAAAGGTCGAGGTTAGGAAGAAAGGATTAGGACTGTGAACCAGAAGATCGGAAGGTAAAAGGAAGAAAGAAAGAAGAGTTATGAGCGAGGTTTGTTGGGAAGGGAGGGAAAGTGGAGGCTGTGTTGAGGGGAAGAAGGAGGAGGAGGAGACGGGTGGGGATTGTGGGGGTGCAGCGGAAAGGGATGGCAGGCTTTTGTGGCTGGCTGGACGTCGATCAGAGCAAAGCAGAGAAAAATCACTCGCTCATGGAGTCTGCCCAGCATGACTTCATGTTTTCTGGAGTCTTGGCCAAGGGCAGAGAAAGACAGTAAGTAGCACACACACACACACACACACACACACACACACACACACACACACACACACACACACACACACACACACACACACACACACTGAAAGAGAGAAGCTATGAAGCCCAACAAGGCACATCATCATCCATGAAGCAGAAACACTGGGAGGCAACGCCATGCAAGGAGGATAGGGGAGACAGAGGAAGCGTGGCCACAGCATATAGCTCAAAGAACTCTTTAATGTCAGGGAAAATGCCCTTGCAGACACACTTCGCCTCCAAAGCACCTTCTGCTGTCCCGCCCTTCCTCCTCACTTTCCTCCAGCTCATTGATCGTATATAGACAGCCAGCCAGGCAGGCAGGCAGGCTGGCTGTCTGCGCGATCGGATGCCACTCGCACCTTCCTCCCTTCCAGCCACCCATAACCCATCACCACCACCTACTCCCCAGCAGCACACACACACACACACACACACACACACTCATGCTTGGCTAATTAATAGCCACTGTTCAGTGAGACAAGGTCACGCTGCCAGGGGGCTAAACACAACGCCACAAAGCTGACACCTCTGCTGGGACACGAGACAGAAGCTGTTAATGCACTCCTACATTGTCCTGCCCCTTTGGAGGCTGTCCCCTGTCCCCATCCACGTCCACCTACGCCCACCCTCAACCAGGTTTTTTTTGTTTTGTTTTTATTCAGTGTGCGCCGCTGTGATAGCACTAAGTGATTGCTTTTCTTGTCCAGTGAAGGTCATATCAGTCCCACACCAGGTCCAAGTGGGCGTAACCATCTGCTGCCTGAATGGTATAGTTTAGTTTAGTTTTTTTTTCCAGTGTATATTTCTACAACAACATATCCACAAGCCCAGTTCTATCAAATATGTTTCATATGGCCTTATTGTAAAACAATATGTCATTGCATTATATATCTCGTCATGGTGTCACTATGTAGTGATAGCGTTCAACACATTCACGTCAAAATAAACTTTGGATGTAGGTTTACTTAGTTTTTAGGTTATCTTTAGTAACACAACTATTTTAGTTTGTTACGTAAATAAGTACATAAGTTATGTAGAAAAAAGTAAGGTGAAATAAGTCAACATTGACTTGGTTTTACACATAACACATACTTTGTTTGTTCTTTAAACAATGGCAGTTCCTCTGACCATCTAATTATGACGCGGATGGATTTCCATTCGAGTTAGTTGAAAGCCTAGTGCGTCTCGTACAGACGCTTAACACTGCGTCGGTATCAGATTCCAAGGACACTGACCAATAGGGCTGCAATTAATGATTATTTTCATTATTGATTAATCTGCAGATTATTTTCTGAGAACAAGTTGTTACATTTTGTGATATTTTGTCAAGGCAGATTTAGAAACTATAAGGCACATGAATGAAATGTAATGAATATATCGCATTAACAATTAGATATTTTGGGGAAAGAATAATGTAGAAACCAAATGTTCAGTGCAAACATTTAGAGTAGTTTTTACTTTCATCAGTTTACTCATGTGGCAGCTGCAAAACAGTTACAGTGAACTTGTGTAATGTCTGCATGGTGTAATGTCTGCATGGTGTAATGTCTGCATGGTGTAATGTCTGCATGGTGTAATGTCTGCATGATGTAATGTCTGCATGGTGTAATGTCTGCATGATGTAATGTCTGCATGGTGTAATGTCTGCATGGTGTAATGTCTGCATGGTGTAAAGTATGCATGGTGTAAAGTATGCATGGTGTAATGTCTGCATGGTGTAATGTCTGCATGGTGTAATGTCTGCATGGTGTAAAGTCTGCATGGTGTAATGTCTGCATGGTGTAAAGTCTGCATGGTGTAATGTGTGCATGGTGTAATGTCTGCATGATGTAATGTCTGCATGGTGTAATGTCTGCATGGTGTAATGTCTGCATGGTGTAAAGTCTGCATGGTGTAATGTGTGCATGGTGTAATGTCTGCATGGTGTAAAGTCTGCATGGTGTAATGTGTGCATGATGTAATGTCTGCATGGTGTAAAGTCTGCATGGTGTAAAGTATGCATGGTGTAATGTCTGCATGATGTAATGTCTGCATGGTGTAAAGTCTGCATGGTGTAAAGTATGCATGGTGTAATGTCTGCATGGTGTAAAGTATGCATGGTGTAATGTATGCATGGTGTAAAGTCTGCATGGTGTAAAGTCTGCATGGTGTAATGTCTGCATGGTGTAAAGTATGCATGGTGTAATGTCTGCATGATGTAATGTCTGCATGGTGTAATGTCTGCATGGTGTAATGTCTGCATGGTGTAAAGTCTGCATGGTGTAAAGTATGCAAGATGTAATGTCTGCATGGTGTAAAGTATGCAAGATGTAATGTCTGCATGGTGTAAAGTATGCATGGTGTAATGTCTGCATGGTGTAAAGTCTGCATGGTGTAAAGTCTGCATGGTGTAATGTCTGCATGGTGTAAAGTATGCATGGTGTAATGTCTGCATGGTGTAATGTCTGCATGGTGTAATGTCTGCATGGTGTAAAGTATGCATGGTGTAATGTCTGCATGGTGTAATGTCTGCATGGTGTAATGTCTGCATGGTGTTTGGGAACCTAATGATCAAGCGTCTCTACAAAACAAACAAATCAATCAATGAAATGATTCAGTCAATTAATCATACAAATGTATGCGTATGACAGGAGTCTCAGTAAAGCACGTTGTTGGACGTTCAGACACTGCACTTTTGAAGTGATTCAGACAGAAAATGATGTAGTGTGCACTCAGTGAAATGTTTTTCACCCATCTCTGCTCTCTATACATGATGCTCCGCTGAGTGCAACTGAAAAGGCTTCTAGTTTCACCTGCGACTTAAATGACAGCCTGATGGAGTAGAGCGGCGGGCCTGCTGAACTTCACCCGGAAAGCATCGGCCCTACACATAAGTATTCAGAGCAGGGAACTGTGGGTGATTTTTAGTAATGTTCCAGCTGATTGCTGTAGGATGGCAGAGGTGATTTGTTGGCATCACTGCCCCACAAAAAATGAAAGGGGAAAAAATCTCTGAGCCCATTTTGTGCATTTACCAAGGATGAGAGGAGAGGAAAGAGAAATGAGACGTACTCTTCTTTATCTCTTTCCTTCTCTTTACTAAGTAGGCTTGAAGGTCACTGTGTATGAAACAATCCATAACAGATGTTGCCTGGCAGAATCTGAGAGGAGACAAAAGGCATCTGCTGCTCTCTCTGAAATGGCCCTTTTCTCCTTAATAACTCACCATCTTCTCACGTGACATTTCAATATTCACAGATACATGCTCGTCCTGCAGGCTTTTTATTGTCCAGCATGAGCCCGTGCAAAATGTCATGTTGTCAGGGCTGCACCCTCACGCTCTTGTGGCCCATAGCGCTGCTTTACCCTCTTTTTTCATGCACCTTTTGGGCATTTTATGCACTGGGGATGTAGTCAAAATGTAGTCAGAACAAGTGCTATTTTGTGCTTTTGTGTCATGTTTCATAATTTTTTAAAGAGTGATGGTTAAGATAGTCATATAGAGCAATTTAACCCCCAATATTAGCATAAACATGTACCCTTAACATATCAAAAAATGCATTTGTAGCCCAGACACCACCCCCCACACCCCACCGCTGAGGAAACCATCTGACACTCCCACCCCCCTCATAGCTCCAACATACTTTTGCTCCAGCTTCCTTCTTACCACTGCCTGTCTACACTGGATGTTCATCAGTCGTATTAATGTCTAGATGTATCTAGTGGTCATCCCAAATACTTGTTCCACTTTTTCCCCTACGGGATGAATTACTTGATATTCTCTGAAAAAAGACAAATCTCAATGACAACTATAGATACTATGCAACCAGGATCAACTGATCATGAAATAATAAAGTGATTGTGCATAATGAATTACTTCAAAAAAAGTTGATTTAGTCTTAAGCTCCTAGAACATGTGATGAACAACAGCTCTGATGCAATAGATATATGTACGCTTCATCATCTTCCTGTCCCTCTTGAGCTATATGTGCTGAATATTGGTCACCGTATAATGTGAATGTATTGTTTTTACCAACGATATCTGGTCACAAATACAGTAACATCTTTGTAAATGTATAAATAAAAACATATTTGTTCAAGATCTTCAAAATGGCAGTGGTGGGAGTGTGAGCAGCCATAGACCAGATGTTAGAATACTCATTGCAATTTATAAAGGCTTTCAATATTTTCAATATTTATTTTGTTTATATTATTATTATTATTATTATTATTATTATTATTATTAGTATTATTATTATTATTATTATTATTATTATTATTATTATTTTGTGTACATTTTGATTCCTTGCATTAAAGGCTATTTTAAATTGTTTTCAAAGGCTTATTTCCGCCAGGAATACAGTCTTTGTTGATAAAAAAATTAATAAAATACTGATTCTACAACTGGTATATATTAATGTAGAATGTGACTCCCCTCAATTTGGTAAAATCCCCTAATTTCCACAAGAAATACAACAGACATGACCTCGGTGTCCTCAATGGTAGCTATGGCCCTGAGTAGTTGGCATTTAAACTGAAGCGTAACACCAAATGTGCATTATGTTTTGGGGGTTGGGGTTGTGGGCAGTGGATGTCTGCTCCCGGGCACAGAAACAGTCAGAAACAGCCCTTGCACCATGTGTCCTTTGTCTGGTGTCTGCTTTAATCTGCAGTATTGGACAGGTGTCTTTCAATCTCTCAATGGAGCAATTTAGGCACATAAAAGCTCCATGAGCTAATACACACTGGGCAGCATTCAGGAAAGTGACAATATGGCGGATGTTGCACAAAGCTCTCGCTTTTCAGACCAATGAATGTGCCCTATTAGGAGTGGCGTTTTTTTTTCTGAGCTCCTGTGGTTAAGTGGCTGCTTTAATTAGGCAAGCATTATTGTGCAGTCATTCAGTAGACACTGTTAAGTCAAACAAGTTAGTTAAGCCTTGCACTCAGTACAAATGTGGCTTAATTGGGAGTTAAAAGACTAACTGTCGGGTTTTCAAATCTAATCAGTATGTCTTTGAAAGGGCAATCTGCTTGGAGCAGCCAATACTGTTTGTAATGTCTCCGCTTGATACCCGCTTGATCTACGAGGCTGTTTTGGTTTGTTTGGGCTCGGTCTTACACTGCAGCTGATTGTAAAGCAAAGAAGTAATACATTTAAGGCTTTGGCGCTCTTCATTTTCCCCAACTGAGATCAGCTGAAAATGGAGTGATGATAGCAAAATGAAATGGAATTGACTTGATAAAATCTATTTATTAAAGAGCACAACAGTCAGCTATAAGAGCAGATATGCATCTCGTAAATACAATCTCTAATTGTTTTAGTACTTAGCCCTGAGATATAATAGACCAACGAACATATAATAAATGCAAAACCTTAGGACAGAACAGTAAAACTTGTATATTGAAAATTATTTAAGACTGCCATTGTATGTGGCTCAGTTAAGAAGCACTTAAAAGAGCAGCAGCCTAGTCCCTGGAAACACTTAAACACAATAAAGTTAATGCATCTGAAATTATTTACTTCATGAATAATTCAAGTGCAGTTGTGCAGTGATGATATGAGGCTGAGAAGAGCAGCACATTCTAATTTCAAACATTAGGAAAAGATGGAACCAATAAATGCTTTTCCTAAATGTTCCCTTGATAAAAACCTTGAACGACTCTTTGATTACTGAAACTGATAACTAAATAGACAGTTGATAACTGAGTTCAGTTATAAAGTTATTTCCCTGATCTTTCAGTGGTTCAAAGGGCTTTTCCTGCAGAATAAGGATTGACAGAATACTTCAGGTTTCACATGTGTTGGTAGATCCAAGGCATAACAAATTCATTTGGTCACTTGGGGGCAGCGAAAATAAGTTATGAACAAAATATTGACATATCACCTTTTAAGTTGATATCCACTAGTCTTGGGGTAACATTATTGTATCATATATTTACAACATAATTCATCATATAATGCGTCTGGCCACCTGGCAAACATAAGTACAATATTTTCTCTCTTTTAGCTCTGTTTTTGGTCTCTACTAACTGCTGAGGGAAATATCTGCTCGATAGCTAAAGTCTCTAACTGTATCTGTCAAGTGGCGAGCCAGAGAGCTAAACAATGTGCGGAAACTCACTATAAAGATCCGTAAAGCTGAGGGGAGATGCACTGATAATTATTTGTAGGTTCAGCGACTACCAGCGACCCCTTTTATACTGTAAAAGTTGTCATTTAAACACTTCTTTCAACTCCAGAGGACCAAAAGGGTGATGTAGTCTTCTTGGTAGACTAGGTGAATGAAAGCTTTCTGTCCAAGACTGAAGATATGGTATCAGGTTCTACACTATGCTCACCTCAGCTTCCAATCTTAATTGGGTTTTTATTAATCCCTGTTTCTGGTCAAATTGAGGGCAGCATTTGAGGTGACAGCTGTAGTGACAAAGGCCATCCAGCAGGAAAGGTTGAGGCTTTTGCTTGCAACACGATCCATATGACTGAGATGCTTCTGACTGACTGAGAAAGCTCCAGAAAAGCTAGTAAGTGGACACTGAGTTAAGATTGGACCAAAATCTAAATTGTTTAGTTCGGTTGATTTTCTATGAATCAATGAATTGATCAACCACCCTGTTCAGCACTACACTGTGCCCGTTCTTGGTAACTAAAAGTGTCTATAAGAGGGTGGTAAAGGGTGACCTGTCACAGCTCGAGGGTGAAATGTGAAATATATAATACAATATAATGGCTGAAGGTAAACCAGTCAAAGAAAAACATTATGTACAATACAGAACATGTTACTGTAGTAAAACCTGATCAGTTTGTTAAAGGCGAACTGGATCAAATCAAACAAAACAAGAGTCTGACCAAGAGAAGAGAGGTCTGGCAACTGAGCATTAAAAGAAAGGAAAAGGGCAAAGACGCCAGAGCTTTACTCTGTGTGTGTGTGTGTGTGTGTGTGTGTGTGTGTGTGTGTGTGTGTGTGTGTGTGTGTGTGTGTGTGTGTGTGTGTGTGTGTGTGTGTGTTGTGGGCATTGAAGTATTGAACAAAGAGCTGTAGATCAAACCCCACACATGTTACTTTGTCCTTGCGTCATCTGGGATGGTGAACAGATTAACACCTATTGCATGAAGCTGAGACACCTTCCGCCCAGCAATTATCTCTCATTCAATTGAAGGATAGGAGTGAATATGAAATTAAGCGGCTTACTTTTTCCCAGTTGAACAAAAGGTATTGTCAGGATGGACAAAGAGAATGATGCATGCCATGTAGCATTATAGGGAGGCATTATAATAAAACATGATGATGATGATGAACAGAGCTGCCTTTATCTAAACTTCCAAATTGACCAGGTTATTAAATGCCTAAAAGAAGGCAATGGTGAGCAAAAGTGTGCCTAGAGCTTAAGACAGGAGAGCAAAAAAGAGAAAGTGATGGAAAAGGAGAGAGGGAAAGAAAAATCAAATGCATACTTGAGCTGGTGTCGAAGTGGAAGATAAGGAAGGCCAAGCAGATGAGTGATTGTGAATCGATAACCTCTGGGCACGCTGTTTTCCTCTCCCTTGCAAAAGAGTTAACCTTGCGGGTCAGCGCTGATTCAATACGCCTCCGCTACCAATATGCCTTTGAGCCCAGAAGCACACAAACTCCTTCATTAACAGCCCGGTATTAGTGAATCATTGCTTCCATTCTCCACATTAGGCTCTGTGCTGTGTTTTCCTTTAAACCCGCACATACACACACGAGGATGTCCAATCTCCTGTCTGTACGATGATGTTTTCTCACAGCTCAGGTGAGAAATTAAGATTGTATTTTGTCTAAGAGAGTGCAAAACAGTCCAGCAGGGTTCAGCCAGCAGGTATTTAAAGGCTGATTGCTCTTTGTTTTCCATGTAAGCTGTTAAAGTTCAGTGTTTCTCAACCCTTTCTTTTCTTGTTCTTTTAATTCAATTAAAATGACCCCTGCAATTACAGTGCCATGCTTTATATGGAAATGATAATACTATGATGACTATGATAAAAGTATTTTTAATATAAAGTGTTTAAACGATAAATGATAATTAATCAACCCATTCACTGAGTAACCAAATTAGATTCCACAACACAAGGTTGAAAAGACAAAGTGACATCTGAGCCAAAATACAAATCTTATTTCAAAGTTAAATGAATAGTGAAACACATGAAACCATGTTCATAATGATAAGTAGCTTCTATTGTACAATGCCAGTCGGACCACATGTCTCGTAAGCCCAGTCATTTCCTGTCCATCACCCTTCATGGTGGTGTCCTTAAATGTAGAGAAACTGTGAAATGATGATGAATCTGTTGATGCATACTAAAATGTGATCATTTCCATACATAAATGACCCCTGCAATCAAGAAAACATGAATGTGTGTTTGCTGTCTTACTTAAACAAAAAGTTCCAACTCTGCCCAGAACATAGGGATAGGTCTAAGACATGTGTGGCCGTGAGCTTAGCACATAGGCTACATGCAGACATTACCACTGTGTAAAATAAATATAGCCCCCTTAATTATGTTCAATAAGACACCAGTGTTGGCACAGCAGAGGTCCCAATGCAGTGGGCTCCAGCAACATATATGCAGCATTGTCTGTTTACCTCCCAATCATTGTGACATGATTGATATTGTGATAACATTGCGGAGTTGTAAAAATCGTCATTATGGTATCATAAACTGCTGTGTCTGACAGGCCTTTAAAGTCATGGATCTAGTGCTCAAACTGGCCTTCCTCAACAGTATTTCATCATCTCACTGATACCTACAACACTACACCAATAAAACACGCCCTCTTGTTTTTCTACTATATGCAGTGCTGTTTTCAATCCAAATGCCCGAACGGATTGGAAGCAGGGAACCGCTTGCCTATCCATCTTTGTCCTGTGTTATTGGAGAAATTATTACTGTAGTCTTGGCCTTCTCTCCCCACACGAAAAAAAGAGTTTGATGGGTCATGAAGCACTAGCCACCAGATGATGGGACAGGTTGGGATACTTCCAGTTTTGTTATAGAAATGCAGCCATGTTCCCAGAAATCAGAAATTACTTTGATGAATAAAATGATGTAATTGAAAGAAACGATTGACAAAGCTAAAATGAAATAAGTCCTACGTTGGAATAAACCAGAATTATCCATTTAATTAATCTCAGGTTCCATAGCGAGTGCTTTGGTGGGAGTAGTTGAGACAGTGGTGGAGAAACATCAATCCATCCTGTGGGTGATACTGACTAACCAATATCCAATTCTTAATAAAAGACTATCACTATCTGCCTGAAATATTGGCAAACCCATATATCAGTCACACCCGAGCACTCTATTTGTTTCTCCCTCTTATTGCCCTGCTATTGGATTGGGAAGATCATCAGGTGTGATGCCTCATCGACACTGAAGCTCTGTCTCACTGACACCACGTAGTTTCAAGCATCCTAGTCTCCATTGACCCCACCTCACTCTGATATGTATGACTGTGGAGAAAGGAGCCAGAAAAAATAGAAATCTAATCGACATGGGGTGCACACCTCCTGACCAGATTAAGACAACTGAATGGATAAGAAGCAGCACGCTATGCTGCCGCCACTGCTGGGGCTTTTAAAGGTGCATTTGAAATTGCCTCGGCGAGCTGATAAATAGAGTTTTTGGCAGGCAATGATAGTTTGCGGGGCATAATCTCTCACAGTGGGGATGCGCTTGAGTGCTGGACAGCGAGAAATTCGATTAACGCCCCCTCAGGGATCCCCCCTCTCAAAGCCCCATCACCACCCCAAACTTTAGAGGGTGGAACCAGCTCTGGATATGGACCCTGTCACCCACTACTAGCTAATGACAAAGCCATGGTTCCCTGGCTGTAAAACCATATGCTGGCAACAAGACTTTTAAAGCAAACCCCATTGAGGCAAAGATGGCTGACAGGCTGGCTGGCTGGCTGGCTGCTGTGGGTATAGATGTGTACGTGTGTTCATCTGTTGACAAATGTGTGTTTTTTACCCTCTTTACACTTGACAATAACATGCATCCAGGGTAATTCAGATCAGTCAGGCAGTGGGAAATGAAAATGCATTAATTTAAAGCGAAAATGCAAGCGAGACGCTTGAAAGAGCAGATCTACCAAACCACTTTTCCAAGTTGAGAAGAGACACGATTTACCACTAGAGTGTGAATGCAACATGTCTCCAGTGCATATCTCTGAGATACACAAACACAAATTTACTTTTACACATGAATCAGGCCAGGACATTTGCAAAGCAGCGGACAGCTCAGAAACTAACTTCACACCTTACTGGTTTACCTCTTTAACTGTTCTCTCTTCACTGCTGGGTCCATCATTACAAACACATGGTGTGTGGCCGAACACTGTTAATAGCTCCAGAACTTAATGTTCAATTCTACTGTAGGAGATGTGTTCAAGGAGACTGTGTGTGAAACTGTAACGAGTGAAGCACAAGCGTGTAGAATATGTTGTTTATAATGATTACTTGGAGGTTGTGCAGCTAATGTTGGCTGTGACTAGTTCTGTTCAGAGCAACATGAACATGAAGAGGAAATCCTTAATGCCACTGCTTGTATTTAGCAGAGCAGTCTGTGCTGGCTCATGTCACTGTTGACTTTTTCAGGTTTTAAGCAAGAGGACTTTCCCAAACCTTAACAAAGTTCTTTCTGCTGTCTAAAAATAATACAATGTCAATCATGGTTTATTACCACAAACGGATATTGTAGAAAACAGGAAGTTTTGCAGACTTTTTCAGAATCAACATGTAGAAACTTTTATTAAAACATAAATACAATATTGAATAAAAAGGTAATGCAGGTGGCGTTTCATTTCTGTAAATACATATTTGTTTTTGCAAATTACATGTACACCTATAAAAACATAAAATTCTCGGAGACAAGGGATGCTTTTCCCTCGATGGTCGGAACGGTCATTACGGTATGCTGTCGGTCTGTCGCAGTGTCACCACACAAAGTGCAAATGTACTGCAACTAATGGAATTCTTAGCTAACCAAGTGCAAAGTATGAAATATTTTGATAACATGTTGGAAGAGGCAGAGGGTAAAAGAATAGATAGCATCATATGACATGGACAACTTACTTCACTAAAGCAAAAGGGAAATATCAGAGAAACATCTGTGGTCAAGAGGTTACAAATGATCGGATTGTGTATATTGTAGCTTCATATTCATTTCACACACCCCTATTTACACCCAGTGAATATTTGAGCGCAAACCTGCAAACAGAAACCTGAAGGCTCTTGTGTCTTTAAAAAGAAAAAAGAAAAAAAAAGAAAAGCCAAACACTGAAGCTGGTTGTCCTGACGGAGTCCCAGTGTGAATCTAAATAACAAGTGCTAAAAGAAAAGGGTGCATCTCTGCAAATGCTATCCCTGCATGAGGACAGATGCAATGGCTTCTCCTAAAAACATTTAGAGGGCCTTAATGTTGGTTGGTCTTATGCCCTAATACACACACGTGCAGGCACTTATCCACAGTAATTACTAAGAGATCATTAATCATCAATTACAGGCTGGAAGTTGCCAAGCCACACACAAACCACTTATTCACTTCAAATCTTGGAGGAAATAAATAATAATACCAGATTTAAACCGGCTCTGTAATGATTTGGGGTGATTTTCTGGCCCAGGCTAATTATCATTAATGTACAAGTAATAACCAAAGTGATTTTCTGGACCGCCCAGCTTTAATTTGAAAAAGTAATTTGAGATGCAGAATCTCTGGAATTTTTAGAGATGTATTTCTAACACACCTCGAAAACATCACCTGAAGTAAGGCACTATAGCGTGAAAAAACATATTTGTCTTTTTTTCCTGCGATGCATCTTGCCACATCACAGCTCTTTGAGAAGTCGGTAGCCCCTCACAGCCAGACTGACTGGTGTAAAAGGAATAAATATTATGTCAATTAGACATTTAGTGTTAACCTGCTCCCAGCAATTTGTGATAAGGTGTGGGAGTGGTGGGGTGAATCCAGCTAATAAATCACTAGAGCCACTGAAGCCACTCCTTGGAACGACAGATAAAAAAAAAGCTACCTGGCAAATGTATTTCTCTTGGGAGCAGTCCAATCTAATTATGGAGGGAGATGAGGGGTGGAGGTGGCAAGGAAGAGGCCTGGAAGGTGGAACCATGTGTGTGTGTGTGTGTGTGTGTGTGTGTGTGTGTGTGTGTGTGTGTGTGTGTGTGTGTGTGTGTGTGTGTGTGTGTGTATGTGTGTATGTCAGAAACGGCACAGTGCCACAGTTTCTGAATCATAGGCTCAGTATCTAATTATGTGTCTCTTCCTCAGAAGTTGCATGATGGTGTAACATAGCTATTTAAGAGACTAGTAAGATAAAAGCCCAAACACTCGGGGCCTCAAGAGGCTACAAAGTCCCTCATACCCTTCAATATGAAAGTGCGTCATTATGTCATTAAGATCAAAAAGGCTCATCCTATTGGAAACATGAACATGCTCAGCAGATGTATCTGCCTGTTAGACTTTAAGAAACTGTTTGTGCAAAGTTCACATTTTGGCCTGGAATCTTCAGAGCATGTCCAAAATGGTAAAGTGGTATCCTCTGGGGAGCATGCATATCGAGCAAGGCTGGATTACTTACTGCATATCATTTGAATTGTCTTACTCTAAATAACAGATAAATATGTAATTGAATTATTAGTAACTTCACAAACATGTCTGATGAGACTCTCACTTGCCTTAAATACCTGAGAAACATTTTCAGAGCCACACACTGATATACAAAATATTTCATTAGGCCCATCAATACAAAAGTTCAGTAAAGTGTAGACAAGTAGCTCCACAGAAGGACAATGAGTGGTGATTCTGAATTCATGTGATGGATCAAAACTGTTGATTAAAGAAGTAGCTGAGATCAAAGCTGCCTTGCCTGTCACGATGTGAGCAACTGGAGTTTGGTGTTTCCAGTTTGATGATATAACTGTTTAGTCCATGATGAAATCCCACCTATCAGTCAGCCCACAGAGTGAGCCGCTCCTCTGCCGTGTGTGTGTGTGTGTGCATGTAATCCTGTCTGATGGAATTAAACACCTCACATCTCACACTCAATGCCAGAGCGGTGAAGAGACTGATTAGAGGCAAATCACACACACACACACACACACACACACACACACACACACACACACACACACACACACACACACACACACACACACACACATACGCACACACACGCACACACACACGCACACACCGCATCTGTACATGAAGGAAGAACTGATGGAGGCTTAAATTCAACTGTCACCACAACAACAGCACTGCAAAAACACAACGGAGAAAGAAGATTGTGGAAAAAGTCGACAGTTGAGCTTACTTTCATATTTCCCAAAACAAATCTAGCTATTGCAAGCACAATTTATTAGACTCTGAGACAAATTAGCATAATTCAAAGTTTGTTTAGTCCTTCCAGTTTAAGATATTTCATTTATTTTAAGTCAAAACTGTCTATTCTGAATCTTTAAGAGTGAGTTACATTGCCATAGCTTCCCTTAAGTAAAAATATGTACAGTAGATATTTTCATGTGTCTCTGTGAGAGAATATAAATCATTAAAAATCCAATGTGTGATTCTTGGAGCTTAATGCATATAGGCTACCAATCAAAGTCAAAGTATTGTACATGTTTAAGATCATTGTCAAAGCTAGTGGATCCATTTATTAAGAAATGATTCCTGCTTGAATGTATATGACTTCTGCATTGTATTGTGTTGATATGCAAATGTGTGCAGCAATGTGATCCAAAATCAAATCAGATCATCTAACACACAGGTGGAACCTAGGGTGTAAATACACCGTTTATATCAAACGCTGATCTTGTATTGTGTTCACACGACTGTGACTACACAGCCACACAGACAGCTCCGTGATGACATAATATTCTAAATAACATGTTAACATGCCTGAGGGGAAAAGAGGCAAAATCCCTTAATCAGATTGAAAGCCCTCAGAGGAAAAATAAGGCCTGCAGCTTGTCAGCAGCAAGAAAAGCTGCAGTACCGCTCTCCAAAAGCATGTGCACTTCATATAGAAATAACTATTTTTTTACTTGACATAAATATTTTGAAATGTATATTTGGTGGTTCATAAATGTGTGAGTTATACCACACCACAGTCTGCTTAGCATGAAGAGTTGCACTGAGTTTGTCCTCCAGCACTTGGTCCTGCTGGAGACAGAACAGGTTAAGCTCCCTCTACAGTGGCAGACTGGTTCTCATCTCACTACATGTTACAGTCTCAGGGATTCAAACTAATGTCACCAACGTTTGTTAGCACCAGCGACCAAATTAAAGAATTGAACGTTAATGGCGTTAACACGTTTGTTGTTGTTTATGTTTTTAAACATATGATGAACAACAGATGAAAGTGTCTGTCTGTACAACACATTGGCACGGAGTAAGACATCTCACAACTATAGTATATTGCAGTGGCCTGTTTCAGTGCAACCTTCCATCCGACTGCAGGTCAAAGTTGACTTGTGTTCAACGTTGACTGTGCAGGTGTGACTGTGGGTCAATAGATACACTGATGCTGTATGTCTGGAAATTAATAAACCATGACTCTAACGTAGACCATCACCCAGTTTAGTATTCCCAGACTACTAACCTTATCAACCTCATTAAAAACTGTTAATGGTTAGAGATTGCTCTGCTGGATGTGTATTACCTGCAATGGAAGCGTGACTTTGCATCCTTCTTCAGGGCTAAATGTGGTGCAGGTTTGCTGGACAGAAAGCTAAAGTGACTGTATCTTCCTAACTTTATCCAAGCAGTTTTAGTTGCCTAAAGAAAACTAAGACTCATCCGTAGAGGCAGCAGATTTGACAACAAAAACAAATCCTGAAATGGCAGATCAGAAAATGCTCATAAGGGTTGATTTGTGAGAAAATGACAAATAGCCTGCAACAATGAGACCAATAATTTGACTTGTACCCAGCAAGAACCTGTAAATCTGAATGTAAATTGATTGCAATCAAGCGGCAATGCTTGGTGCTGATAAATAAAGCCAAGTCGGAAGTGCCAAATACTGAAGGTCCTCGAATGGCCACTTGAGGCTGGCTCCATCTCCATGTTTAAATGCCAAACTTTACAGCAGAAATAAACATGTTTACAGCCTGGTACAAAAAACTGTTTTGGTTTCTATAGCTAATTTCCCCATTCACTTTACGGGCAGTTAAATATTTTATTAAACTCACCTGTTTAAATTATATTAAGTTATGCATAATTAAGGACGTTGCCGCTTTGAGGGACAGGTGGGTGCCCTCACAGGTCTCTGTTAGCTGTCTGCTGTACTGCTTCACCTGGGCACAACTCAACTCCACTGAAGATCCATCTCTTTTTGGATTAGTTGATTTGCTGATTTGGGACGACCAGAGCCACCCACATTGAGCTTCAGAATGGCTCTTCACAAACCTATGTTATAGTCTATGGTTGCAATATAATTATGTAGCACATTCATGCTCTCAAACGGAGAAACCTTTAGATTGAAATGACCCAATGGCCTTTTGTCGAGCATAAACAACCTAAAGTACTTTGTTTATTCAAGTATGAATTTACAATCTTTTTATTATTGGAGTGGCAAATTACATAACAGGCTGTTTTTCTCAGGTCTACCATGACAAAAACAACAATTACTGAACAAAAGACCCCGAATATTTGCATAAAGTCCAATATGGCCAAAGACTGTGAAGGAGGAGGCCGATTATTTTATAAAAGGCTCACCTTGACTTCATTTGAATACCATAAGGCTCACCTCTATTTTCGATCTTCATTTGGCTCCTTGCATATACCTCCCCTCTCTCAGCTATAAACATATATAAATGGCTTACGCCCAAACATCAGCTGCCATATCTCAATCTTTCTGTGGTTCGGAGATTTTGGAGAAAGGAAAATGACATCTCATTCCTGATTTTGTCGGACTGACAGGAGGGCCATATTTCAGCATTCATACAGTCCAGACACACACATTCTCATGCACGCATACGTGCAAAAACCCCGACCCCTCTCCCCTTTGGGACTCGATGTTAAAGGAGAGATAAAAAAGAGGAGATGATGAATTTACTGGAGGAGTGCTTTGTCCCCTATTCTGTTCCCATCACCGTTGGCTGAACATGGGACAGGATGATAGATGTCCAACCCCTCCTCAACCCTCCATCCCATATCCCACAATCCTGCCAGCGCTTAATGGTGCATTCCAATAAACCTACATTCAATCTACACATTACTGGTACAGCTCCTACTTATTGACCCGGCCAGTTATTACTTTCTAATGGAGTCGGTGCCAATCTGAAAGTTAAATTTAAGATGGAATCAATAAGCGCAGGATGAATGACTTAGGGAGTAAATTATATACTTAAGCTCATCCACTCATCCAGTTGACACTAAAAGAAAAGACAAGGAACAAAGATTTGAGATATAAATATGATTCCAGTGAGAGTCATTAGCAGTGTGCTGGTTTTATTATTCCCAATGGACTCTGGGATTATTAGGGTCTCTGCGTTATGACAGCGTAAACTGAGGGTAATTCTTCTTCCGTGCAAACGTGTGATCAAACTCAGTTTTGAGTGCTGCCGATGCAAATGTCAATACTGGCCTATACAAAGACATATTTACTCACAACAGCTCCAGTGTGCTCAACTATTTATATATATATATATATATTTATTTATTTCCCCCCGCTTTGCTTTATAACTGTATTCATTAAACATGTGATCTTTATCTGGATTCATTGTCCAGGTTCTAATATCCAATAATAAGCCTTTGCATTTACACCTGGAGTTAATAAATGGCCGCATTTCTACATATCAATTTTACAAAAAGTGCTTACAAATGTGCCTCTTATTCCCCCATTCACACACACACACACACGACAAGCGACCATCAGGAGCGGTGTCTTGCCCAAGGACGCTTTGACATGTGGACCGGAGGAGCTGGAGAATAATGATAAGCATTCTTGTTATCTTCGTTTTGCTTGCATTTGTGATGCAGTCTCAGTTTCTCAAAGTGTTTCTGTTATATGGGCTCTTCTTATTTTTCATTTGCAGAGGGAGGAGTTGTCTGCTTTGTTTTGACTGGCAGCTTCAGATAGCAGAAAGAAACGGGGTCACATGACCTTTCAACATGTTTGGTTGGCTATTTTTCTTAAGAAGGTGGCCAAACTGTACAAATATCATACACACTTGAGTTCAGATCGCAATCAGAGATTATAGTCTTGCTGGTCTGATTGCATTCTGTTTGCAATGTTCAATGTTGAGAGAGAGAGAGAGAGAGAGAGAGAGAGAGAGGGTTGTGGGGAAATTGCCCAGCCCTAGTGCATCAAACCCTCTTCCATTTGAGTCTGGTAAATTCAAATAAACAAAGACTGGTTACAGCATGATTGATGAATGAATCAGGCTGCTGTCTTTTACGCCTGTGCTCAAATACACACACACACACACACACACACACACACACACACACACACACACACACACACTCACACTCACACACACACACACACACACACACACACACACACACACTCACACACACACACACTCACACACACACACACACACACACACACACACACTCACACACACATACACACACACACACACACACACACACACAAAAGGATCAACACATAGCTCACACTAGTTGAGCAACCTTTGTGTCTGTGAATCAGCCGATGTGACCAGATTTTGTTGAGTGTGTTTTGATGTTTATGCAGGAGTGTGTGTGTGTGTGTGTGTGTGTGTGTGTGTGTGTGTGTGTGTGTGTGTGTATGTGTGTGTGTGTGTGAGTGTGTGTGTTTGTGCTTGTATGTTGACTGAGGTGTAAACCTCACCTATGACTGGTTAACAAGATGGAAACACATAGGGATTCATGGGGCTTCTATTCTTGCAACCCTGCAATTCAACATATAAATATGAATATACATGTGCATACCCACATTCTTCAATCTTGCTTTGAAAAACAGCAATGAGTCAGAGAAAAAAGTTGAACTTCAAGGGCACAGAAAGCCTTTAGCTTCAGAGCAAGAGGAGGAGACAAACAACAAGCCAACAAACATGCAGCCAAAGGGGAAGTTAAAACAAATCCCTCTCCTCCTGACCTCTGACCCCCCCAGCCTTAAGCCTTCACAGAGCTGATCTGGGGTCAGCTACAACTGAAAGCAAATATCTCAAGGCGGTCTGTGGGCCAGCTCAGGCGACACACAAGAGACCAAACAAACAAAGAGAAGAAGAGGAGGAAATGTGATCGGCTGTATGCAGAGTGAGAAGGCTAAGTTATCGGAGCTGCTGTAGGTTCCAATAGCAGTAGTGGTAGTTGGTGCCTTTCCATTGTTGTCATTGTTATTAATGTTATATTTATTACTGGTTCTGATTGTATTATAATTGTTCTATAGTGTTATGGTATAGGGTCAAAGGTCAAGAAGATAACAGAGGATCCCTGGAGGGATTTATGATAGAAGTAGGACAGTCAGTAGGCCTACAGGTCACTCGTACCCCAAAACTGTCCAATTAGAGCTGAGCTTTTAGGGTCAGTGGCTGAGGTGAAGTGTCTGTACATGTGTGTGTGTGTGTACCAGCTTTAATACAACAACATGTAATGTAACATGTAATGATCATCATATAACATTACATGTATCATATAACATATATATTAAGGTTCAGTATGGATCATCTGCTGAGTAAAACCCCACAGTTAATGCATTCACATTACCTACACATCTCCAGTGCTTTAGTGTTAAATACAATTGTCCACAGTTAAAAAAATTACATTCAGGCTGAAATTAAGCACATTTTTAAAGGGGGATAATAACCAGAAGAAGTTTTGAGATCAAAATCTAAACTGTCACTGATGCGCCGACCTCGGAACCCATTGGCTTTTTATTCATCTCTATAAACATATACAATCTGGATGTCTTCTCTCAACACCAACTCCATTCTCACGTCCTAAAGATGCTAATCTGCACAGAAGAGGAAGCCTTGACCCAGATATCCAGTGGCAACAGTGTAACCCCAGAAATATTGTACTTTGCCCCCAGAGGCTAAATTGTCGTCAGACCGATAGTCGATTACATTTCAGCCAATTCGTTCCGCCTCTTTTGCTTTCCTAACGGACTGTTTACCCGCATGTAACCAAAGCTAGGTTAGATAGCAAAGATAATGGACAGCAGTGGCGTAGCTAGGTCTATTTTAGGTGGGCTTCAGCTTAATTGTCATTGGTTATGGTATTATTTATACTTTGATTTTTATATTTTTCATATTAATGTTGAGGGTTGTGCACCCTCCCCTTACCAAGACCACACAGTTCCATTAGATCTAACATCTTAATGTTGCTCTCAAAGTGGACCAGATGCACTTTAAAATGTTAAAAACATTCTGCCCGGGGGAGCATGCGCCCGGACCCCCCTAGAGGATGTGAAGTCTACCCTACTCTTAAGACATGTCAACAGGACTAAGGCCAGGTAACATGGACCTGGTTAACATGATGCAACCGGCACAAAACACTATGGGTGTGTAGTGGCTTTGCTCAGTGCAAAACTCCCAGACTTACTTCTCCATCATCATGCCATCTGAGTTCCTTTAATGGTAATTGTACTACCATGCAGGTGCACACAGCTCCACCTCACCTCTGGGCTAAGCCCACCCAAACTTGAAAACCTAGCTACGCCCCTGATGGACAGTAAGTCACTTTGGATAAAAGAGCCAGCTAAATGAATGCAATGTAATGTAACTTTCAGTAATTGCTAGTTTCCTATGCTCACTGATATGGAGACTATTCAGTCAGAGAGTAGTGAGGTTCTATCTGCAGACACACACATACACATGCACCCACCCACCCACACGCACACACACATACATGCATACAGGCTCCATTCATTAGGCCTGTCTACCTGTGGTTCACAGCAGTGTGTGATGCCAGACGTTCTCTGTGGGTTAGGAACTATTTGTAGCCTGGTGGAGGTGGAGGTGGTCTCCATAGGCTAATTACTCCATTTAGTGTTAAGGTGTGCTGCAGTTCAGGTAGAGCCAAGGAGGAATAATTATGTCGACAAAAACAAAGGCCACAGCAGCTACAGTTAGACCAAGTTAAAAAACAATAACAGCTATTAAAAGATTCCCCTGTCGACATTCAAGAGAGACACCTTTGGGAGATTATCAAGCAAATATAGAGAAAATTGCCTCGTACAAAAAAATTATTCTACAATGTTTATTTAATTGAAAGAGAAATACAGACTGCAGGTAAACTATGATTTAAAATAGGGTTACCATAGAGTTTCTGTAGTGTCAAAATCTCTGTTGTACAGAAAAACAGTTTTTCATAAATGAACAAAAATCTCAATATCTGCAAACTAAAGACATTTAAATGGCAAGAGCTGCAAGTCCAAGCTGATAACAACACTCACTTCACTGGGAGGTCAAGAGGGCAACAATACAATAATGGGTGTGACAGGTGCAGGGGGTTTCATGTCAAGAAAGTGTTTTTGAGCATAATGCTTTTTCAAGAATTGGAATGTTGTTGAACTCAGACAAGGCAACATGGAAGGCCACTCGCCTCAGTGGGACTGGAGTGGTGGGGGGTAAGTATGGCAGCATGAATGTGGCAAAACATTCATCCAATATTTGTGGAGAGTTTCGAAAAATATGTACAAATGATTTAATATTTCACACAATATATTGTGCTGTAATCTGCAAAACCTACTCCATTGATAGTATCCCTCATTTCCATAGAGGATAGATTTCCATAGAGAAATCATGACTGCCATTAGGTTATAATATAAGTATGAGTTTAATATATACAATATAAGTGTTGTATGTATAATATAACTTTATAACTCTGTTTTGGAATGAAACAAGAACTGATGGCAGCGAATGCAACATGACTTGAAATGAAAAGAACATATCAAGATGACTTTAACCAAAGAACCAACACAGCAGCAGTTATAGTTTGCAAAGGTGGCTCCTTGGCTCCCAAGTTGAAAATGAACCCTATCCTTATGGAGACTGGTATTACATGCTGGGGTTAATTGAATGTACTAAACAAAAAGACCCTCACCCATCCTGCCCTTCAAACACAGACGTGCATTTACTCAAAGGTGTAAAAAACCCAGTAATTCTGTCTCTCAGGTCCAACAGGCTCACCTCAGTCATTTGTAGCTGCAGGGAGGAGGGCATGACTTGAAGTATTATCCGAGTCAGGAAAGTAGGTAGTGGGAAAGACAGAAAGGAGGGTCTTCCTACATCAGCTTGATTTGTCATCATCAGGAATTGTTCCTCATCTACAGATTCAAAAGCCTGTGTGGGTTTACAAGCTCAGAAACATTCAAAAAGGCCAGATGAGTCAAAGCCAAACACAAACATCACAATTTACTTTCAATGTGACCGCCAACTCAATCAAAGCCGAACCTCGATAAGGTAGAAACCCTCTCAAAGATTCGACAAGCTTTGTAATCAAACTTTAATTTCCCTTTAATGTCAGCTCAGAAAGTGATAATCACAGCACATTTCTGTCTAGTCAGTGATAGATAAACATAAATGCATGAATATATGTTTTGATCTAAAGCAAAGGCTTCTATTTACTGCCTCATATTATGCAAATGAGAAATGCAAATGGTCATTAAAAACAGCAGAGCGAGTCCGTGCTCACTGCGCTGCCACATTGTGCCGATGGCGCTTTCATGTCTAATCAAAGACGAAAAAGCCAAGTTGCTATCAGTGATATCAAAGGCATCTTCTGAAACACAATATAATCTTATATCTATCCCAATTATGGGACTCTCTTTCTTCCATAATAAAAACAACTGTGAGCTTGCTTTAAAGAAAAGGAGAAAAAGCACATTGTCACACCGAGACACACAAATAATATGTGCACACAGAGGTCAGTGTGCAAGCACGGCTTTATTTCTCCACTTCAGAATTGCTCAGTGGCACTTTGGGATGAAGATGACAGTGACTGATGCCGCTATATGCTATGTGGAAATAGTGACACCTGCTCTTCATTTACATAAAAAAACGTTTTTTAAACTGAAAACATAAATCCCACTGGCAACTTTATGCTAATTCAGTTTATAGCGAAGGTGTTCGTCTTTGCCTAAAACAAAGACCACGTCCAATAACAGGCACTATTTCACACAGCAAATTGAATGTATTTAAAAGAGAAGACTAAGTGTGTCAGGATAACGTTGATGAAAATGTATCAGTTTACAAAGGGTGGGGTGCGAAGATTTATTTATTTTTCTTACTAAGAGAGGCAGTAGAAATAATGTTTAAGAACCACTGGGAGAGTCAATCTGGATAGAAGTCGCAGCCAACAGGATTTCAGCTCGGTTGGCAAGAAAAATTACCTAAACTAGATGATATTCACTTCCCCACTTTCCTTCAACATTTCTGTATTTGCTAATTCCCAATGACACCCGCAGTCCTCATCTCTGCCAACTCCCTCTGCTGGCCTGAGAAGTCTAGGTGTAGACCGCCATGTGTGTTCTCAAAAACACATTGAGTCACCAGCTGCTTCTCTTCCACTAACAGCATGGACAACTTAGTTAGTTGGAGCTTTAGGACGGACTGACTCATGAAAACTGGCTGAAGTGTCTACGGTGGTGGGTGGTGGGTGGTGAGTGTTCGGCATCCAACTTCTGAACTTCTAAAGATGCCATTCAAAAAGAATTATGTTCCTAACCACCTTCCAGGCTTCTTTCATTTCACCAACATTTGGATTTTCTATCTCCAGTAAGATAACAAAACTCCCTTCAGACTTCACAAACACAACCATAGTTGTGTACAGGCTTTATTATCTGTACAGCCTGTAGAGAAGAGATTGTGATTATCAAGTAAAAAACACTACGTCAACCAATTTCAAATCATAGTTGACCTATATTCTGTATTCTTTCAATCTTTCAATTAAGCATTGCAAAGGGCGTCCGCAGTGACTGCAGGGACCTCTCATCAGTATAGTGGCAGCTTGGGGTGAAAACCAAGCTGCAGTCTTTCTGAAAAGCTGGCAGATGTGTGTCATTACAGCTAGAAGGAGAAGCACACGGGGGGGGGAGCAACACCTCGCCACTGGCACTCGGCATGTACAGCTCTAAACTGGGCCTTAAGGAAAAAGCAAACACACGGAGGGAGGCACTGATTATATTATGCATGTGGAATTCTTGGTTTCTTACTGTATAGAAATAGCCTTGCGTTCCGTGATATGTTGTATCTGTGGAGTTTCCTTTGTGTCCCTTGTTTGCTTGTATTACAAAGCATAGGTGCAACTTTTTACATTGTGTCAAGCTTGGAGATTTGTCCTGGTTGCTGCTCTTGCACCTTAGTAGAACATCCTGTGTGGTCATGAAAAGAAAAACACCAATGAAAACAAGGGTTTCAGAATTATTTTGGAATTAATTTGCATACATTTTGAATACTTTGATGATGCAACTCCTTTTAATGCCCAAAGCCTGACTGAGTCATGTATGTAAAAAAGCTTTTAAACAGATTGAAAAATGGATCCTAAACATACAGTAATAGGATGCCAATGAAGAGATGATAAAAATTATTTTTTGTTTAAAAGTCTGAACAAGGACCAGTTGTGAAGTCGTAAAATGTTGCATGAAGTCTTCCACCAAGAAGTTGCTCCTAACATCTGACAAAGTAGAAGTATTTAGCAAGTGACTAGTATGCCAGGGTTTTGGGGATACTGAGGGCTGCAAAGAATACATTGGTTGCGTATTTTACAATAAAGTATGTAACAGCCATACAATGTCTTTTACATCCTTTGTATTACATATAATGTTTGTTATTGCAGGATTGAAAGTACTTTATACAGTATGAATAGCTATACAATCAGACACTGTTCTATACTGTTCTGTTAGATTATGTTAGATATGTTGCTCTTGAAATTAAGGTATCGTGTCCCAGGAGGTGCAAAATATTAGTTAATTTAATTTAAAACTAATCTGATTAAGAAAAAGTAGTAGTTTAAAAAGCTCAAAGCGAATCTGACAAGGAAGGAGGTGGAAAATGCACACACACACACACACACACACACACACACACACACACACACACACACACACACACACAAACAGATCTGTATTTGCAACAGTCAATCCATCACTTAAAAGCATGTTAAGGGACAATTGTCCACATTTTACTGCAGTTTAGTTCCAGCAGTTGAGTGCTGATGCAAGCTGTACAGCTTTGACGACCTGTGATTTTGTAAACTTCTTTCTTTGTGTTTTTTCTGATGTGTGTGCAGCTATACAGCTCCATGAAAACCCAGGGGGGTGGAGGAACTACTTGTCACACTTTTATGGCTCACATAACTCTTGCAAAGCCTTACAATACATAGTCCATGGCCTCATGATCATCACCTCCTTTTCTGTAAGTGCTACAAAACTGCTGCTACAATGCACATAACACATCTATGGATTGATGCTAGTTTATGGTACGAGTATCATAAACTTCAATTATCAGAAAGAGATACTCAGTTCAGTAACTTCACATCAGCTTGAGGCTATTTTCTATCTTCTCCTTCCCTTTTGTTATTTACCATGTGCTGTGCATTGTGGTCAGTTTGTAGAGTGCGTGTCGGGATTAGAGCTCTCTGTAAGTGCATGCATGCAGTGTTTATTCATTGTCAGCAGTGCAAATCCAAGCAAGCAGTCAAGTCCTGGAGGGCCTATGAGCTCTGAGCTCAGCTTGTAAGAAGAGGAAGAATGTGATGAAACCATCAGTCTATAGCCCCCTGTTATAGGCTGCCAACCTGGCTGGAATGCCGCAGTAAATGCTGGGGGAAAGGAATTTATTGAATCATATGGATAGTATAACATGGGAATTGTTGACTGCATGGCATAACTGCCAACATGATTTATCTCATTTAATAGTATTCAGCAATTCTAACAATTATTAGATTGTATGTTCTTATCATATTTATTGAATACTATTTAGTCTAAAGATCACAAGATCCCAGAGTCCAAGGTGGCATCATGCTCAGATTAACCTGTTAATTAGCCCGGTGGCAGAAATTTTTGGCCTCACTCAATATTTTTGAATTTGGATCGCATGAGCACAATATAAAGTGACCAAAAACCAAGTGACACATGGTGAACCTAGGGTTTGGGGCCCCTTGGGGGTCTGGCTCCCTGCTGCTGTTGCCTACTTTAGCCCAGTTGGTTATCCAGCTTAAGGTCGGATGTCTTCTGATTATTTATTGTATCTGCTCAACAGTACAAAACACAACACCATTCCATTTACAACAATATAAGACTGAGAAAAGAGATCCTCAAAGCTGTATGTAATGTGAAAGGTACAAAGAAAAGTCACATGACTTCAGGGCTTTTGCTGAGCAATCAGCAACATTTACCCAGCCATGCACCTTTTAATGCCACTTGATTTCCATAATGGCCCCATGGCTCCCCGGTATTGATTACAGCTTCCAGCAAACCCTCTACCAGCAGCAGCACCAAAACTCAATTTCACTAGATTGAGCCAACTCGCAGTGATTATGCGTATGAAACATAAGAAAGAGCTAGGAGTGAGGAAGACGGGCAGTGAGAGACAAATGAGACGATGGAAAAGAGAGGAAGAGAAGCAGCTGCCTGGCTGAGAGTAATGAAGGAGAACAAGTCGACTCTGATTGGAGTGGAGTGGGGAGTATGTATGTGTGAGCGAGGCCAGTCTGTCCCTATTGATTCCACTGTGCAGTTGTACAGCCATGACACTCATACTGTAAGTAAGAGAAGCTCTGATTTTTCAAATTTAAGCACTAGCAGCCAATAATGTAAAACAGCAATGGTCTGATGAGGCCAGTCTCCTGCAAGGATTGATTAACAACATGGAAAAGAAGGCAGTTGCCCTGTTACTAATTTGTTGGGATTTGGGTTTCACTTTATTTTCCTAATAACTCCTAAAATGGTTCCTGGAAAGACCTATGTCATTTGGTACTTAGTATAGGGACAATAGAGTCGTACACTTCAAATTAATTAATTATAATGAAGTTCAAGTGTAAATGAGAACATTTTAGTCAGTTCAGTCAGCTGAACATGCACACATGTAAAAATTGGCTACAGGCAAGCATACAATCAACATTTGAATAGATGAAATAAATAATGATGATTGAAAATTGACCTGGGTTTAAATGACATTAAGACATCGCAGGTCAGTAAAATAAAACGCTTTCCACCAGATGTTGCAGGGTTTTCAGGGTATTCAGCCACAGAAGCATTAGTGAGGTACAACACTAATGTTCTAGGCCTGGCTCACAATTGCTGTTATAGTTCATTCCAAATTTTGAAGTGAAGAATGGGGATTTGCTGTAGATATCAATTTAATGTGTGTATGTTGCATAATGACTGGACACATTAAAGTAGTAACACACACACACACACACACACACACACACACACACACACACACACACACACACACACACTCAGTACATTTCAATTTGACTCAAGTAAAGTTTCTTGTGTCCCTCTCTGCCTGATGTTGTAAAATGAGCTCAGTGAGGTGAAAGATCTTCTCTGACAGAAGGCAGCACAGAACAGAAAAATAAGGGTAAGGTGGACAAGGGACAGGGGACAGAAGACAGGGGACATAGGACATAGGACAGAGGGAGGTAAGAGCAGAGGAACGAGGAGGAGAGAGCTGTAGCTTTTACATTTCCAGGTGCCAACTGGAGTTGGATAATTTAATTTAATAAAATGGGCATCACAACTGTGGATTTAGTGATGCACATATGTGCTGTACTAGAATGCGAAACCTCTATCAGGTAATTCATCATAATTGGTGTATCCCCAGTTTGATTGATATGCATATTTTGAACTTAAAGACAATAATCAATAACTATCTATTTTCCCACAAAAGGATTCAGTGTTTCAATGGACTGAAATTTGGATTGGAGATGGGCAACAATGTGTGAGACACAGCCATGTGTCACACCAGCCGATTTCACTGATAACCTACCAACCAGAGAGGAGGTAAAAGTAATCAGTGAAATAAGCCTCTGTGGCATTTGCTTGAAATGAAAATCTGCGGAGCATGAGTGCCCATCACTGATTCAACACGCCAGACGAGGGAAAAACTGGTGACAACGATGTTTACTGCAATAAAACTCATGGAACACGAGTGATTCACAGAGCTAGTTTAAAGCTTGCACTTTAATCCTGTGAGGTGTATCTTGTCTATTCTTTCTTGGTTCTGATTTGAACCATCGGATATAAACCCTATGTAAAACTAACAAAAACAAAAACAAAACACACATACTAATGTAAGCATATACACTTACCTGCATGGAACCTGAACTAAATGTTGCAACAGAGAGTTCATATAATTGGCTTCCTGAAAACAACCAGTGGCTCGTCGAAGTGTGTTCTTGAGTGCCTCTCTAATGGTCTTATCACTGCCCCTAGTGGCCGCAATGGGGAAGTCCACTGTACCTACCCCATCAAGGTGAACATTATGCTTCATCTTGTTTTGAGACCGTTTTTAAGAGGCAAGACTTCAAGGATGATGATTTGATTTGATGTCAAGATGAATGAAACTGTTTAATGTAGATGTAGGTTACATTTACAACATTTTGGCTTTTTTTTCTTCCAAATAAACTAATAAAAGCAATAAAATGAAAATCTTAATGTCATTCCCCTTTTGAGATAATGGCCAATTCTGGGAAGACACCCCCTGCTTGCTTTTGTGTGTATATATCTGCATATGATCATTTACAAAACTAATAATGCATTTATATAAATGCATTAGCTTCTAAAGCATCTACATCATTCAAGAACAGCCACATCCAGTGGAAGTGTGTGTGTGTGTGTGGGTGTGTGTACTTTCTATTCAAGATATCAGTTCTTATTGCTCCTTAATGCTATTCAGCATTTTCTTCTTCTGTATTCTGTATTTGCTGACAGCAAGGCAGAAAGGAAGTGAGAGATCCTCACCAAAAGGAATACATTGGAAATCACTTGAGTCCTTTGAAAATCTGAGAAAACCTGAAGAGCAGATAATTAGCTGGCAAAGTAAAAAAAAATGTAACAAGCACCAGACTCGTACCTTTACACGGTAAACTGCAGCCAGATGTTTGACTTAAGGAGCAGTCACCATGGAGAAAGTTAATAAGTCCTGCTGGACCTCTGTCCACATCGGAGTCATTGTGAAGAAGAAATGTGGTTTGTGAATTCTTCAGAAAAACTATTCTTACAGAGACCCAAGGACAGTCAAACCCAGTCAGAATGTTTAACTAGATCCTAAATGTGGTCAACATACAGAGACGAGAACTAAGAGACAACACCAACTTGATGCAACACCTATGATCAAGAAGAGAAGCAGTACATGTCGTTCTTTCAGCACAGTTCACACTCAACCAGGTACATATTGACACAAAGAGAGTTACACCAGGCCCTCAATAAGAGTGAATATAAGAATAAAAGACAAGGACTCCAGCTTACTCTTCGTGGAAGTCCATGGTATTTGATTGACAGGCGGACAAGCATCAGAGCACTTTGAGTGTAAGTTGAAAATCCTTTATTGATGCAATGATAACCAACAAGTTTCGACTCAACAAGTCCTCATCAATGTATCGTTGCCCTGATGAAGACTTCTCTTACTCGATTACTTGCCCTATCCTTGAAGAGCAGCTGAGTTTTTAACTTTAACATCACAAACAACATGTTTCTTGACCCAGTGCCGCGCTCCCTACTTGTTCTTTGATTAAATAAAAATATAATTTGGACCCAGCCCCATTGGGCTCACCTGACGGGTCTGAGATACTATGAACCGATTGGACCTCTATCACAAACGTGCACAGTCAGCTGACGTCCTGACACTACTTCACAGATTCTCATTGCTGCTTTCTTTCATCAACCTTTGTGAAAGTCTTAAGCATTTAAAAAAATATATATATTATTTTAAACTACAACTTTAATTTCATAATTAATATTGCCGCAGTGTTTTTAGTTGATATTTCTGCTGCTTATAAACACCTATGCTGTGTGTCCCTTCCAGGTCCCTTCTCATAGCCCACACCTCGACTGGCCTCAGACTGTCAAGCACTAACATTTAACCTATGACCATCTTGGGCATGTGGCAAATGGTGTTCTTCAAAGCAACTGAAGACAATGAATCACATGATATACTGTTGAGCAAGGTTATGTTGTAGGGCTGGATTATTTTGTAATTTGTCAGCCCTGTGAAGGACCGGCAATACAGTAGTTAATGGGGTTCTAAATAAAGATGAACCTGTCCAGGGAATGCCCTCACTTACTCTTCCTAGTTCATGTTGAAAAGGATCCAATCCACTGTGACCCTAAAGCGCAGTCACCAAATGTATATCACAAAAACTATGATTTGCAAAGAGATTATTTCATCTCGCTCATTTTGACATGTTTCTCTAATGAAAACATATGTCATACGTATGATGCATGAGCCTTATAGGACTCGCAAATGTATCTGAATTTGACATAATTTCTGAAACGTAGCGCCACAACCATCTGAGATATACACAAAAGCAGCGGTTTTGAGAAACAGGTATACTTTAGATAATAGATGCATTTTCTATTGTGATACCTAGAAAAAGGGATGAATGTGTAGCACAAGTAGCAGCAGCAGACTACATGAACACAGAAAAACTCCCACACAGAAACTAAACTTCATCACCAGATTGTCCATTAAAAAGTCAGTGCTGGTCCGACTTTTTGATTGACAAATGATCTCAGGGAGGTGTGGGGCAAAAACACCACGGCAATTAGCTTTTAGCATCGCAGACGGGGGAGTATATAAACAACACTTTAAATTCTGAATCCAAGACCTGTCAGACCTTTGCATATCAAATGTTTGCAGCTCTTGATGAATGAGGTCCAGTGAGTTTAGCTGAGGATGTGAAGGGAATCTTGCTGAATCATGACGGATGGCCGGTCTGCTGCCAGCAGGGAAAGTCCCTGGGATCTGGACCCGGTCCTTACAGCCTACAAATGAAGCTGCTAATACTAATAATAGACATGCTGCTAATCCAACACACACACACACACCCACACACACACACACATTATACACACATAGCAAGCCCAAAGCAAAGTTTTAGTCAAGACAGGACATGAAAAGAGAGGTAACTGGTGGCATCAGAACAGAACTCACAGACTTCACATCGAGGTCAAGCCCATGGCGAGGGACATAGACAGAATGAAGATAAAACGAGAGTGTTTAAAGGTGATTTTTCCAGCCTCTCCAGGAACTCTGTCATATCTGATTGGCACAAGCAACACACCTATTCTCCATAGAATCCAACGATAATTCCACCGTTATCTATTTCCATGTGTTTAAGCCTTTGAGGGTTAAGTACCCTTGGCTGAGGGCACACCGGTGCATTCCCATGAGGGAGAAAGTTTGAGTAGATGGCTGCCGCAGTTTTGCTCAGATGAGACGAGAACCGCATTTCCTTGGGGATATTTTCCTTTTCTGCTCCTCTGTGGCACCAGGCAGCAGGAGGTGGGGGGGAGTCGACAGTGGGAACCCGTGGGACTCTAATTAAAATGGTGCCAGAAAATCCCTGCTGCGAGCTGAGCATACATTACAATACAATGTATTATAAAAACACCTTCGGACCTCTACATAATGTATATATATGACTTTATGTCATATAGTAAGGTAGCTGAGTTTTACACATACACCAGAAAAGACTTGAAATCATATAATACATGTACATTCAGACTATTTTTGTATTTTTGCAATACCAAAAAAATTACTCTTGAAAAAAGATGACACTTCTCTACTTTTCCCAAACTCAGAAGCTTTTCATTTATTTCTAGACACTGCTATGTGCCGCTCTGGTTAATTACTGCTGTGCCTCCTAGTTTAGTGCAGAGAACTGCAGCATTAGGCTTGTGTACTCTACGTGAGAACATACCATACCAATACAGTCAATTCAAGATTTCCAACAATAAAATACAAATGAACAGCAGGATAAGCCATTATTTCAAATGCACTCATATGGATTATTTAAACTCGGCCTGCACAGGCTAAACAACAACATATGTTGCTTTCCAATCACATGTATGATCTTTTTCTGATTTCAAAATACCAAAAATGTCTTGGTTCAGGTGAAGCAAAGACTTTGTTCATGGCTAAAAGAAACCAATGTTGACTGTCGGTAGGAAATGATAGCAGCAGTCAGTAAATGGTCTCCTCTGTCTGTGTTAATTTATCCATGCACCCTGACCTCTTCCCCATTAAGCTTTCAGACTACTTCTGCTTTTGCTCCTGACAGGCCAAAGTCACAATTCACATGTCCATGGGCTCTAATCAGGTAAATGTGAGCACGGGTTATTTTGGGCATTTGAACAAATAACAAATGTAAATATTTTTCAGCGAGGACAAACTCGTCCCAAAATTGTCTAGCACATTTTTCAGACAGATTAAACGTCTTACTCTACAGACACAAGAAACGTTAATGTGCATCAAATCATAGAGTGATTTCTGTAGAATTTTGGAAGTAACATACAGTTTTCTATAAGCTGTTAAGCTGCCTTCCCTGTTTGGTTAACAGCTTTACAAAACATACCAGCTAATTATAAATGTACCTCATCCCTGCTCTGCCATTGGCAAGCATCTCTTACAATCTGTATACCAAGATACTAGAAATCTGAAAAACTGGGACAAGTGGTCCAAGGCATTTCAGGTCATCTAGTCTAAACTAGTCTTTCTTGGACAAATTGTCAAGTCTTTCAGGAGACATGTCTTGTCTAGTATATTGTATGAATGTTTATCCTTATGTATTTATTAAACAAGGTTAGAGCTATATAGTATAGCTTGTTAAATCAACAGGCTCTTTTTGTACCATGTTTAAATATATGATGATAAATCAATCCACTGGATAATGCATATTCTCCTTAACATGGCTTATCAGGTGTACTGTAGTGTTTCCATTTTGTCTAGTTTACTCACAATAAAATGGTATTTAAGTCAAATATATTTTGATTGACCGGAGTTTCTTATTTCTTATCCATCAAATCAATGTGGAGCTTTTTAAAAAAGTTTCATCAAGAAGAGAAATGGCCCTTACAGGGATCACTTCAATGACACACACACGCTGCCACAACACAACACACTGTAAAATATAGTTTGTTTCCTGTGTTTTATTGGGGAGCAGAGAAGATGAGGGAGCAGTAAAAGCCCTTGATGTTTTTACTGTATCTGTGCGTCCTCACGCTGCTCCTTCCTGTTGCTCTGATGGTTATACTGTATATTGGTCCACAGGAACTATTGAAAAGCCCCCATGTGTTCCTAAAAATCACAACAGTCTCTCTCATATGTGACATATGTAACTTTATATAGAATTGATCACTATACAAAAAAAAGGTTAGATTTATAGCTAACTGGGAGTACTAAACTGGTTTGAATCCTACTTAAAGGACAGGGACTACTTTGTTTCTATAAGGTAATTACACATCTTAATGGGCACACATGACATGCTCCATTGTGGAGGTTCTTCTCTTTAACATCTGAATGCTTCCACTGCCTGAGATTATGGAAAACAACTAAATAAATAAATTAGCATAACTATGCAGACGACACACACATTGACATCACCTTTTCATCAGGGGACTATGGTCCAATACAAGCACTGACTAAGTCCATTGAACAAATCAATGGTTGGATATGTCAGAATTTTCTTTAATTAAACAAAGATAAAACTGAGTAATTGTTTTTAGAGACAAGGAGGAGCGATTATAAGTCAGCGCTCAGCTTCAAACTGCAATGTTAAAAACCAGGGACAAGCCCAGAAATCTAAGTGTAGTCATGGACTCAGACCTGAACTTCAACAGTCACATTAAGTCAATTACAAAGTCAGCCTCTTATCACCTTCAGAATATATCAAGGATTAAAGGATTTATGTCTCAGCAGCATTTGGAAAAACTTCCAAACGTCCATGCATTTATCTTCAGTAGACTCGATTACTGTAACAGTGTCTTTACAGGTCTCACTAAAGAAATTGATTGGACGGCTACAGCTCGTTCAGAACTCTGCTGCTCGTGTCCTCACTAACACCAAGGAAGTGGATCACATCACTCCAGTTTTGAAGTCTTTACACTGGCTTCCTGTCTGTCAAAGAATTGACTTCAAAATACTACTGCTGCTTTATAAAGCAAGTCAAACCTAAACATGGAGAAGCAGTGTTCAGTTTATCTGCTCCATATATCTGGAACAAACTCCCAGAAAACGGCAGGTCCACTGCAACTCTCAATTCTTCTAAATCAAGGCTGAGGACTTTTCTGTTTGTCACTGCCTTCTATTAAATCATATAAATATTCACATCTTGTACTGCACTGTAACTTTTCTTCTTGTGTTTTATACCTGTTTTATTCAATTTGTATTTATATTCTCTTGGATATTTAATGACTTGTGCATCATGTCTTAAAAACATATTGTCAGGAAATCAGAGTCACACAGGATCAAAGAATAAGTCAATAATATCCATTCAATCAAGATCCTTGAGAAATATCATTTGGTTATGTAATGGTGCAAAACAGAAATATTTTGACAGATATTAACACTAACTAATCATTTCCTGTAATTGGCCTTTCAGTCATGTTGGAACATTTTAAATGTAAGACATTTACAGTATTTGTCTGTCGAGGTTGGTGGTCACAGAAGTGAAGTCATAGCAACCCTGATGGTGTTAAAGGACACAATGGTAAAGCTAAATGTAAACAAGCACAGTAAATCTGTGCTCTGCATTGCTGTGCATAGCAATTAGGCTACCAGTATTATCCTGGCTGCAGATATCTTCTGTGGCCAGAATATACTGTACACACATATATATATATTCAGATTGAGAGATACTGGGGCGTTGCTGCTACAGTGCTGAAACATCAGGATAACCTTTCAAAATTCCAATCAGTCAAATCTGACACACACACACACGCACACACACAGAGCTCATCTTGTTGCCGGGGTCTTTCATCATCTATCTCATGCAACCATCAGAACAATCCTCGTTCACTAATTGGGCTATTAGTTTTGGCATTAGCCATGGGGGAGGGTCCTGCAGCCATTACAGCAGTAGCAGCCTCTGACCGGAGCCCTGATTGACTAGTTGGCTGGCTGGCTGACCGCGGCGTGGGGGTTATGAGGTGAGAGGACAACTAATGCGGGAGCAGCCGCACCATTAGCCAACTAAAACAATTGTCCATACACTTTCCCCCTAATGACACGCACCTAGCCTCTCGGACCAATTACTCATGAGCGTGCAGGGGAAAGCCAGCGGTCTGCATCTGAGTCTTTGATTAGCATTTGCTGCTCCCTTTCTGCTAAAACGTCTTGTCACTTGCACAACGCCAGCATATCTTCTGAGGCCATTTGTCAAAAAGCGTTAAGGCCTTTATTTACAGCTCTATGTCCAGTGCCAGAAAATGAGACGGTGGGGAATTCCAATGAGCACGCATTAAGTGGATGTGGTTACCACTTTTTTTTGGGGGGGGACCAGGAGAAAGGTATGGAAGACCACCACAAGCTACTAAAAAGAGTTATGGCATGAACGCAACTCTCATTCAGTCTCAGGTATTGATTCTGAATGGTTTCTTGGCAGAATGTATTTCATGGATGGGGTGGAGGTGATGGCGAGTTGACGGCTGCCATGAATAAAAGCAGCCTGACAAGATAAGAACTGAACAGGAGCACAGAGAGGCAGAGTGGAAGAACATACAATGGAGGTTAGTGGTGTAAAGAGAAAGTGAACAGCATCAGTAGCTCGACCAACAGGAGGAGAGAGATGCAGATCTGCAATAAATCTATCAATTTAAATCTATATCAAAGATTTAAGGGCTTGTGTCTTTGCGTTCTGTTTGTTTGTTGCTGTTGTAGTTTCTTTTCATTTATATTCTCTTGGCTCTTTAATGTCTCTGTTTAATTGTGTTTAAATGTATGTTAAGTTTCTTGTGCACGATGTCTAAATGCTTTTTAACCTCATTTTTAATGCTGCCTCAAATTATATTTGGACCAAATTAAAGAAGATAAAAATGAGTTCAAATACTTTTCTGATTCAATGTAGCTTTTAACAGGTATGAACATATAAATGGGCAATGTCGGAGCTGAACAAAATGTGCACAGAATATTGCACTACTTATACGCTAACAGATGTCCATGTCATACATTTGCAAGACTTAAACTGAAATGTTGTCTCCTGTGATGTCGGGTTTGTAATTTGGATTGCAAAATTCATGACCCGATCACTTTGTGATATTGGGCTGAGTAGCATCAGAATGAATGAAAGAATGATCTGAAGAGAATCATTAATGGTGACTAGTGAAGTCCAGTATATATTTATGTTGAGCCTTGGCACAGATCGGCTTTTTGTTTGGTCTCCGATGGGTGACCCTCTCTTCTTCTCTTGTTTCTCTTCCCTCCCCTCCTCCTCAGGCTCTGACACCCATCTTATCCCACTTGCTTTTCACTGTCGGATCAATATGCCCCCTAAGTGCTGTCTGACTAAAGGCATATTCCACATTTAGGTTCACTTCACACAGCAGTGGCTGTAACTCAATCTCCACATTACACCACTCCCTGATGATGCTCGGTGCCATTTGCTACAGCTGCTCTCGTGTGTGCGCATGTGTCCTTGTGTTGCAGTCTAACACTGAGTCAGAAATACACCCTGTCATATTAAACCAATAGATTGAATATATATAATCTTTAATTCAATATAAAGGTTTAGCATCACTTAACCTTAACTCTTAGCAAATCACACTTTTTGTATCTTACCTATAACCATTTGCTACTGATGATCGATGTAAACCTATTGTAATTTGGAAGCTTTTTATTTCTCATTGTTTGTTATTGTTGTCATGACTCTATAATCCATACCCATTTTGTATCATCATATCCAGGCAGTCTACAGTGCCGCTACAGTCTGAAGTTGCTCCACACATTGAAAGGAATACTAGAATAGAAGTATAAAACCCAACAATATAAATGATGGGAAAATATTGATCCAGTTACAAATTACACCGTTACATAAGTCATTGCTGTGGATTGTACCGGTCATTTTTACTGTGATGAAATACAACACAATGATGCTAAAGTACAGGAATAAAACCCCTTATTGTTATCTAATTGTTGTAATGAGTTTGGGGAATGGACAGCTAAACCAAATAATGAAGATGTCCTAGAGGGTCCGGATGAGTACATCTTTGTGAAAAGTACATGTTAGCTGGCAAAGCTGATGGGTGGGAAGCAGTGTGGGATTGTGTCTTTGTTGCAGTACTGGTGTCTCCAACTGGTTGATCTATGTACCCTGTCTACACCTGCCTACACCTGCCTACACCTGTCTACACCTGTCTACCACTATCTACCACTGTCTACACCAGCCTACACCTGTCTACACCTGTCTACCACTGTCTACACCAGCCTACACCTGTCTACACCTGTCTACCACTGTCTACCACTGTCTACACCTGTCTACACCAGCCTACACCTGTCTACCACTGTCTACCACTGTCTACACCTGTCTACACCTGTCTACACCAGCCTACACCTGTCTACACCTGTCTACTACTGTCTACCACTGTCTACACCTGTCTACACCTGTCTACACCAGCCTACACCTGTCTACACCTGTCTATCACTGTCTACCACTGTCTACACCTGTCTACCACTGTCTACCACTGTCTACACCTGTCTACACCTGTCTACACCAGCCTACACCTGTCTACACCTGTCTACCACTGTCTACCACTGTCTACACCTGTCTACACCTGTCTACACCAGCCTACACCTGTCTACACCTGTCTACCACTGTCTACCACTGTCTACACCTGTCTACACCTGTCTACACCAGCCTACACCTGTCTACACCTGTCTACCACTGTCTACCACTGTCTACACCTGTCTACACCTGTCTACCACTGTCTACCACTGTCTACACCTGTCTACACCTGTCTACACCAGCCTACACCTGTCTACACCTGTCTACCACTGTCTACCACTGTCTACACCTGTCTACACCTGTCTACACCAGCCTACACCTGTCTACACCTGTCTACCACTGTCTACACCTGTCTACCACTGTCTACCACTGTCTACACCTGTCTACACCTGTCTACACCAGCCTACACCTGTCTACACCTGTCTACCACTGTCTACCACTGTCTACACCTGTCTACACCTGTCTACACCAGCCTACACCTGTCTACACCTGTCTACCACTGTCTACCACTGTCTACACCTGTCTACACCTGTCTACCACTGTCTACACCTGTCTACACCTGTCTACACCAGCCTACACCTGTCTACACCTGTCTACCACTGTCTACAGTTTCAGAGTGTTCATTGTACTTTTTAAGGCACAAATGCAACAACGCCTCATACCCAAACAATAAAGCAGGTTGTTTCTCACTGTGTCCCAAAACTATTTATCTGAGCATTTTCTGACTTTCCATCTCTTTAGTTGTTGTACATCAGTGGATCTTTAACTTCATTCCATCTGTTCTTTATTCAGAGAAGCTTTGTTGAGCATGAGCTCTATTGAACTGCTCTGCCCTTCTACACAATCAAACAACCACTTTTTGGTGCCGAGCTTGGTCCTGGGGGGGTGGAACAAAGTTTTTTTAGAGGAGCGGAGGTTACGTGTGGAGGTTTGTTGGGGGAGGAGTTCCTTGAGGTACGGAGGAGCATTTCCATGTATGCACTGATGGGTGAGTAGGGAGATTTTGTATTCGATCCTAAATGCGACAGGAAGCCAGTGGAGGGAGTGGAGAATGGGTGTGATGTGGTTATATTTTCGCAAGTATTCACGTACTGTATTCCGTATTCACATATGTAACGTAACTTATGTGTACGTCCGTTAATTTTAAACATGCTCAAAACATCAGCGTTCAACAACGCACCCCAGCGTAACACCGCCTGAGCTTAATGAATACTACTAATGCCTTACGCCTTATGCCTATATCAACGTACACCAGCGTGTTGCCGATATTTTGTATACGCCATATTTTTGTAAATGTTATGCATTTGTTGGGTATTCGTCTGATATATTTTGTATAAGTAAGTGATACTCTATCAATAGGTTAGACATGCATATCTGTATATGTTCACTTTTCCAATCCGATGAAAAGTTGCATTTTCATATGCGCCGGCATGCGTTTCTGTCATACGGATATGTGTAGCAGGGCCTTTAAACCTTTGAGCGCAGTATTACAAAAAGTAAGCATATTAAAAAAAGAAACTTGGCCACATTTCAAGGTCGGCACAAAAAAAATCCAAAATCTCTTTATTGTCAAATCCATTGTCATTGACAAACAAAAGTGCAAGCTGTGGCTCATTGCTGCTGTCCAGGTACAATCCTCCCTCCAGCTGGGATCTGGTTTCCTCCTCTCCTTCCTTTTCCTTCAGCCCTTGCTTTCCCCTCCCAGTGCATCTTAAGTCAGTCAGCCGGCCTCTTTGATGTTATTTTGGGATCAATATGTTCTGGAAGCTGGTGAGACACTCTTATGCTACTGCAGGGAAGAAGGGAGGGAGGGAAGTGTGGGCCAGATTTTGTCAAGCGACGACATATGAGGAAGCATTGCATCTCCGTTTAACTTTACTGATGCCCTTTCTCACCATGTGTACACCAACTCATACAGTCATGCTGTAAACAAGCAGATGGATGTTCAGGTGGTGTGTGTTTGCATTTGGAAATTTAGTTTGGTTACACCTAAAGGCACTTAGCAAGAAAATGCATGCATGTTCGGATTATGAATAATAACTATGCACACTGCTGGTATTGTTCTTTATATGTATATGCACATATTATAAGTATTTATGTAATTTTATTAATAAAATACCTTTCAGATCTTTTATTTAAATAACTATGTAGTAAATAATATTTATAGATTATTAACTCCGCCAAGGACATTATGTAGGACATTTTATGTTTTGGTCTGTTTGTCAGCAGGATTAAGTAAGAACTACTGACCAGGGTTCCATTAAACTTGGTGGCAGGGTGTAGCATGGGCCAAGGAAGAACCCATTAAGTTTTGGAGCGGATCCGAATTACGGGGCGGATACACACATTATGTTTCTCTTACAGAAATGGCCTTGTGAAAGCCTGAGCTCTCCGAGTGCCCTTCTAGTAAAAATAAAATAGAAAATTGCATAATTAAAATAACTGAAAATAAACTATACAAGCGTGCTTGGTGGTACTGAAAGTCGCAGGTGCAAATAAGAAAGTCAGCTGAACTTGAAGCACTGAAATGTTAGAATTGTTGCATTAAGGAGCTGAGGTATTAGTTGGCAGTACTGGAATTGAAAGCAGCTGAAGTGGCTGAAAGCATTGAGAGCCCTGGACACAACAGAGGTGCCCAATTGTACGTACAGTAAGCAATAAAGAGTTGAAGAGTAAGAGTTGAAAGCAGCTGAGCTGAAGTGTAAGAGATGACATTTAAGCAGGTCAAATCAAATGGCCGTCAATTTATACGGCAACAGAAATGCTCGTTCAATTGTAAACAGTGAAGGCAGTTGAATCGTCAGTTGAAGAGTAAGAGATGGAAACAGTTGAGCTCGCATTAGAAGAGCTAGAGATGTAAGCTGTAAATAATGAAAGAAATTAAATGTTGTATGTTATGATGGACAATTCTTCTTTTGTCCATTTAATTTTTCAATTGTGTTATATTTTTCATTTAAAGGCAGTAAAATTGGCCACAAAAAAATGTGTTTATCAGCAACTGAAACAAACGCATCTGCAACCCGCCATTAGCTGAAGCTCAAAATGTGCTGGTATTATAAAAGCACACGACACGCACACATACACACGCTCACACTCCTTCATGCTATTACCTCAAGCCAAAGTCCCTCAGCCACATTTCAATCTGCATTCAAATTAGTGTCAAAGCAGCCGAGCTGGTTGCCACCCCCATGAATAGCCATTACCAATCCATTTGGACTGGGTTATCATCAGCTGGCACTAGCCCCAAATCCCATTTCACCCCTTCTACAAGCTCTTACTCTGTCCCCCACTCTGGCCCTCACAGACATTATCTGTTATTGGCAAAAATAAAATCATATTTACAGCTCCAGCAGGTCAGCGCCTGCTGCAGATCTGCATGCTGCCACATTGGCTCAGTTAGTTCCTCTTTCTACTTTATACAATCATTATTCATATTTCACTCAATAATCACAAATGTTTCTAAATCAACATTTCTACTTGTGTCCTTCCAATAACTTAAAATCCATACGTACGTATATACATATGTATTTATTTATTTCTCAAAATTCACATATCTATTAGTGATATTACAGTAACTCAACATCCAAGTATGAATGTATTTTAGAGACCTTGCACTAACTCAAGGTCAGAGATTCTGGGCCAGCCGACTTGTTTGTCTTTCAGAGGCTGTGGCAGGCTCAGTCTTATAGTGCTAATGTGGATGCTAATATGTTAATGCCAATAATGTCTTCATACTGTGGTCCCTAAACATTCTTGGCATTGCATAAATTGGCATGTTTTAACTCGGGGCTAGAGGCATGATGGCTGATGGTTGTGCGGAGCTCTGTCTAACATGTTGCTCCAAAATCTCCCATCTGTGTCCAGTTGGGTCAAGTCAAGTCAATGTCTCTTGATATAGCGCCAGAAGTTATCTCAAGACACTTTTCATACAGAGCTAGCAAATGATTAATATCATGCAGTGATACTGACGCATTCTTTAAAAATGTATTCAGGTTTTCCATTTCATTTGTCACGTGTCAGCAAGTTGTTGTAACTCATTGCATTGCTTGTTTATTGCTCATCACCAAACATTAAATTATTTTATCATAATGTAATTCCGATAATGACTCTCCCCTAACATAAACTATACATCACAGTTTAGTTGCCGTGTGTGTATATACTAAAGGAATACCTGATTGAAAAATGTCGGCAGTGAACATTTTGCCGCTACAGATAATGTAATGTTTCTGTTTGATATGTTGAAAAAACTGCTTCCAGACAGCATAATATTTCCCCAAAAAACATATTTTGCTAATGCAAATAGTTGCAGACTGCGTGAACCTAACTGCACACACAAAAGCAACAAAGTGTCTTCCTCGCTCTTTATCCATCTATCCATCTTTCTGCCTCTGTCTGTCTTTGCTGCTCTGTAAGCAGAGCTCAGACTTGCTGCTTGCCAGTTGCATAATAATACTGCCTGGTTGGTTCACATGGGATCACAAGCCTATGCATTAGCATTCCTCACACATGCACACAAACACACACATACACAAGCTTGGCTGACAGCAGTGACATCACCAGGCTTGTCAACCTGAACACACTGTCAGTCTTTATACACAAAGCCCACGACAAAGACCTTGATGCTTCAATTGCCACTCTTCACCTCATCTGTAGATTCCCCACATACACATGATGTATACATACATAACAAAGCGTCTGAGAGTATTTCCAAACTCATTCTAAAAATATATCTTTTTTAAATAACTCAGTTGTGTTAATTACTGTTCTGTAAATGCGTTACTGGACAAACACTGGCTCCAGGTAAACCTTCTTTCTGCAAGGTCTTTTAAAAAAAGAAAAACACTTTGATACTTGATTAATGTCTAATAATGTGTCATTAAAACGGTTTGTTTTATACAAAACATAAATGAAAGAAAGTACAAGTCAGATTTGAAGAGCTGGTATTTTATTTAAGCCACAACTTAATCATGTACTAGTTTTCAGAATGTAGCAACACAAAATGTACAACCTTGAGTAGTTTCTAAACAGACACAATTTATATTCTAAATAGATCCAACAGGATGTAAAATATAAATCATGATGAGTTTGATAAAAAATATGATGAATAGATGATAAATGATAAAATGTTTTGTAATACATTAGTGCAAGCGATTTCCGTTCCTTTCCCCTAATGACTGATGTGTTTGTCCCAATTAATTACAGTGTAATCAGTTAAAGATTATGGGCTTCTTGTCTCGTCTGCGGGCTGATCGGCTCGTTGAACTTGTGGTTGGATGTCAGTGGTGCTATGTTGTTTTTCATTTGTATATCAATGTGGGCAATGTCAGTGTTTTAGAGACATAAGAACCATGCTGATGGTTCACTTTAATTATTATCATTTATATCAAAAAAGAAACAACAAGAAAAAAAGACTTTCCATTGGTCCAGTGTGTAAATACATTTATATTTATTTTTCTTGCATAAGAAATGTTGAAATTCAACTTATTTTTAAGCCTGTATTTCATGACATTTAGCTAAATCCACAAGTTATGTCATTTTCTATACTTAACAAATCTCATTCTGTAAATAACTTTGCAAACGCACCAATTGTCAAACAATATCAATATCAAGGTATTTGATAAAAAATGGTGTGATATTTGATTTTCTCGATATCACCCAGCCCTAATGCACAGACAGCAATTATTGGATTATTTCGGATAGGAAAGAAAACATCTGAATAATATTATAAGATCTGAAGTCAAAAGGAGTATCACTACCACTGGAAAAGGGCAAGTGGTGCTGATTCCAGCAGCATGTGTGTTTATGAAATGTTTGACTGAGTTATGATGTTCAGCCAAGGTTTAAACAAAAGAAAGTTTCCATCAGGTCTATAGGGTTAATGTCCTTGAGAGATTCATAATGCTAGTAATTCAATATTTTGGATTCATTGTGCAGCCTTTACTCAGAAAGTATTAAGGTTCCATACTCAGCCCTAATGAACAACCACATCACTTTTGGACACCTTGGAGCGTTCCAGTGTCCATCCATCCTGCTTGGATCTGGGATGGATGTGAAGGAGGGCGGAGGAGAGGAGGGGAGGCGCTGGCTAACGCCGATGAGGCCTAATTAGAGAGATTAGAAGTGGAGGGAGTGACTCACACTACAATAGCAGCTCTGACCTAACTGCTAATGTTCTCCACCCAGCCCATTTAATCCAATTCACATCCATTATCTTTAGCCTTTTTGTGCTCGCTTCCCCTCCATCCCGTCACTTACTGCTGAATGTCATCCTTTGTTTTATTTTTTTTGACATCCTTGGACGAGGAAGAGAATCAGTGCAGATATGACAGAAGGATGGTGAAAGATCTGGCCTTTCACTCTTCATGTAACGTCTAATTTATGCTTTTATCAAGGGCAAACGAAACCAATAGGCAGCTGATATAAGCAGCCGGAAATATGTTTCCAGCTAAGTGATCACAATTAGCCGACAGCTGATTTTGCATAAACCTAGTGACACTTCAACACACGCAGTAGTGCACTCAAGTTAACGATATAACTTAGGATATGCTTACATTTGTCACATTTCTGACATAAGCTGCTTGCTAACTAGGATTGGACATTCAATTTATCAATTCTACTCATTTACTAGCATAACTATTCATGGACTTAAATTATGATGTAAAGTTTCATTTTTAATGTGATACTCAAAACACCCGGTGAGTTTAATGACCTGATAAAACTAAGAATTTTCATCTTTACTAAGACATAGATATTTAAAATAGATGTTAGAAAGATATTTTGCATTTAAAGCCGACAAACCTTTAGTTTTTTTAATTGCTAATCAGGATTGCAATACTGTGGGGAGGAAAAATCTGAGTCAATTAAAAAATAGAGTCTTGCATTGTATAAGACTTTGAGGTTTCACGGTGAAGTCTTGAGATGACGCTCTTGCCTCCCTTAAGTGGAGGTCTTTTTATGCAAGGGAAAGCGAGTATCAGCAGTCACCAGTCGGCTCCATCACCACAAGCTCAGACTAGTTTCAGTCGCACATCAGAGAGGGCCCTTTGAAAGCGCCTCCACAAGCTCAGGTGCACCAGGCTGCACAGGCTGGCCGAGGTTGGATCTACCTGATAAGGCGTTCAGGCTCGCTCCCTGGCTGAGCAGGGAGCCTGGAATCTGGAGTGTGGAGAAAGACATGCCTTTGATTTGCTGCAATAGCCATACTCCTGTCTGCGATAAGAGCTCAAATCCAGCCGGTCTACGATCAAATAGGTGATTTCACGGACACATATTTGAGAGCAAAGTACTGTACATGCTCTCTGAGACACAAATCCCAAAACATTGTTTTAAAAGAACCCAGGTAATGAAGAGTTGGCCCAAAGTATGCCACTTTTTAAGCCCACAATAATGAGAACGGATGAGCGGACACATAAAAATAAAGATTAAGACACAATCAGGGCCCACACAAACAGCTTAAAGATGACATTTGTGTGTTTCAGTTGATAAGCATGTCGACTGCTCCAGATGGCTTACACTGGGGTAGCTCAGGATTAGGGAAAAATAGATTTTAAAAAAGCACATCATCCTAGCAACAGCAAAAACAGGGAGTGTGTCTATCAATGCCTACCATCTGAGCCTTGGAGTTTCTCCTGCATTATGTGTGTGTGTGTATATACCACACATCATGGGGGCAAAACCCAGGAACATAATCCTCTAAATAAAATGCAAGAAAAGGCAATCCAACATCAATAAATATAAATAAATATCACGTCACACATTCTGATGCCATTTGTCTGCTTAAAGTGAATTATCTGTTCAAATAATGAAGTTGTGTTATATGCATATAGTGCATATTTCAAAATGACTCATCAGCCGTATAATAACCACACTGAATATATTTATCCTCTGAGAGGTACACTGGATGTAAGTTTGCATGTATTCTGGTGGTGACTGGCAGGATGAGGGGGACAGGATGAAGCGCTGACAGGATCAATCTTGACGTCTCTGCAGTTCAGAGCATAGAAGCCATTTATTTCACTGTTATTATTCTAACAATTATCTCTGCACCTAGGAACAATGACTTTCTCTGCTGGCGGAGGAGTGGATGGGGGTGGGGGGGTTTAATGGAGGATAATAACTTTTGGTAGCCATGGCAACCGACAATGACGGATGATGACCCGCACCTGCCCATCCATTCCCTCTTTGACTCGTCTCCACGCCATGATCTCTGAATAAAACTGCTTTAGGTACAATTATCACATTCATATTCAAATCTGGCACAGATCGTGAAGGCTATACGTATACTCTTAATATACATATTCAAAAATGTTCAGGTTTATATTTCTCATGCTTTTATAATAGCGCTGAACCTATTCAGGAAGTATGAAGATCTGTCTTGTTTCAGCTGAATGACATTATCCAAATTATTTTAAAGGATTGTATAAACTCAAATGGTTGCAGTCCCAGCTAATGAAAGAGAATATAATCCTTTAGCTGATTTAAAACGATGAAAATCGAGAGATGCAATTTTTTCACTTGATTGTGTCAATACGTTTTTGTTATATCCGAAATGTTCACAACCATGTCTGTTATGATTGTGTTGCTTTTTGTTTTCTTTGTTCATATAGCAGCCTATGTTTGTAATGTCATATAGTGTGTTTTCTATTACCACATTACATCATTTAGTAACGTTCAGCATTTACAGTTGTCACACATATTGTCAAATGAGATCATACTGACTTTCATCTGCATTTGTACAGTCAATGGTCTTAATAGACAATGCAGTCAGACTGTCTGTCCAACAAGTTGGTAGCACTTGTTCAACTGCCAGATAGTTTTCTATAGCCTTTACATCACGCTTTAAATGTTGTTGGTTATACCATTGCAAGCAATGTTTCTGTCAATAAACTGGACTGCTTTATAGAAAAACTAATGACAGACTTTTGGTCTAAGCTCTAGTTCTAGCTTAATGCTAACATAGCATACTGATTTTCTAACTGCATGCTAAAATAAAGCATGTTAGCAAGCTAACGCTAGCAGTAAGTGCAATGCCAAGCTGAGACTGAGCACAGCTGAGGGAATGTTGTAAGCCAAAAACTTCAAACATGTGTTTTACTTCATCTATGATTGCTAAACAAAGGATTTAGGGGTTTTGAACTGTTAATTGGACAAAACAAGCAATTTAAATAAGGTTTTGATCAATTGTGAAAAGCATTTTTCACGTTTCTCTGACAGATTAAACGATTAATTATTTAAATAATATTATTAAATCAAAGTTTCCTCTCTGACTTCTAATGTTTTGAAAGGTCAAACTGTTAAATCAGACTGTGTATACAAACTAAAAACTCCAACCAGACGATTGTTGGAACTTATGAGATATTACATAAACATTTAAAAAGAAGCCAGGTTATACCAATTATAAAATATTATATAACTGTGATATGGACTGCGTTTATAGCACTTTGCGCCCACTCAAAGCGCTTTTACAACACATGTCAGCATTCACCCAGCCACAGACACATTCATACAGAGGCAGAGGCTACCATACAAGGTGCCACCTGCTCAGCAGGAGAGACACACACCGTTATCCATACCATCGAGAGAATATTTGGGTTTAGTATCTTGCCCAAGGATACTTCGACATGTTTGCCACAGGTGCCGGGGATCAAGCCACCGACCCTCTGGTTATTTCCCTGTAGAGTTCCATGTGTCGTCTGATTACGCTGTGGTCCTGTTTCTATGCTGCAAAGTTCAATGTCCTGTTTTATCACTGAGCTGCCAGCACGAATGGCAAGAGGAAACATGATGATATTGTGTTACCAGCCATCTGCAGTGCAGCTTAAAACACTTAGGCTGCAACCCAAAACGCATGTGTGTGCGCATCCCTACCTTTATTCTGCGGTCTCTTCCGAGTAGAACATGTAATGCATCGTCCTCACCCACCTACCGTACAGCTCAAAACAAGGTGGGATCAAAGCCCGACACACATCATAATGGACAAACTGTGTATCACTTCCAACAGCGATATCGGCTTCAATGTGTGACTCAGGCAGTGTTACCAAAAAGGATGTAAAAACCCCATCTAGAAGAGACAACATGCATTTCCTGAACCAAAAATTTTGATTTTCACCCCCTGAAAGTTGAAGCAAAGTGAGAAGGAGTGTGAAAAGGGGGCTTGTGGCAAGGACAGGATAATGTGTGAATGTGAAGAGCCTGCAAGCAAGGCACAATGTGTGTGTTTTTAATGTGTGTGAGCGTGTGTGCTAATTTTGGCTATTAGGCCTGGGAATGATTTTGCTGGCTAAAGCATGGCTCCCTGGTTTAATGGTAATTAGATTTTTCTTTTGGTTGGCTTGCCCGGGGCCTGTCAACATCATGTCGAAGCAGTGGTCTTTGGAGTGACACCGCCTGAGAGGCTTTTTTCTCTGGCCGGAGCCCAAAACAGAGCCACAGGCATGAGGGCAGAGCAAATTACACAGCGCTACAAGACACATAACTACAAAAAGGGTGATGAGAAGGGCAAAACTAAAAAGCAAGTGATGTTAGTGGGAGATTAAAGGAAAGGAATACTCGGAATAAGGCTTGCTATTTTTGAGTTTTGTTACAGATATGAAACAAGTGTAAGGTGTGTTCAAGTGAACAGGCTAAAGGTGTGTTCACCAATAGTGCAACCATAATCACTTTTTTAGTGATACACCAGGTGAGGGTTTGGCCTGTCTCCAATGATTTTTGATTAGTATTTGATTAATTTAACACAGTGTTTGACCCACCTGCCACTTCCTGATATCTAGAGAGAATACATCACTTGTATAACCCACACTCTGTGGGTCGTGGTGCATGCTGACAGGTCATGGGCTTTAGCGTCAGACAGTTAAAGAAATGGTCTACATATTGCATAAACTAGGAACATAATAATGTGTTTAGCAGTTTGCAGATAACAATCATCCGGAGTGTAATATTGTGTTAATCTCATGTCAAAGCAACTTTAGACCTGAAGACAGTCTTTTCCTGGATTACATCAAATGTAAGTAAATTAGTATCAGCAGCAAATTACGATTTAGTCTCACAGCTGCTCCTTCTGCCCTCCTAAAGTTGTGTTCATTCCTACAGGTGTTTCCTTCTATCCATCCATGTATATGTCTATCTTTCTGCTTGATCCTATTCAGAGGTGTCTCTAAAACAGTGAATTGGATTACAGGCTCTGATTATGTTGCTGATTAAATGAACATCCTGACACTGATGAGTCAATGAGCACATGATAATGATGTCAGTTTGCACCAGTGCTGATTTACCATACTCCACCACTCAAAAACCAAAGAGCACACGCAAGAGAATGGAGGAAAGAATGTACATATTAAGGTTTGGGTTGCATCTTGTTTAAATAGTATTTAGATTATTCATACAATCTTTTGTGAAAGGGTCAGTTAACTACTTAAACACAAAGCACAAAGGCAGAGGAGGAGGATTAAAACCAGGACTGAGCCAGTGTGCTATTCCAGTCAGTGTTTTCTGATGTTAGGAGCTCTCTCTCTCCTTCTGTCATTCTCTCATTGGATTAATGAGTAGGTATCCAGACAGTTAAAAATAAACATGAATGGTAATGCTCTGTTGTGGAGGCAAACCCAAATGGCTCTAAGAGATAATTCCTTGTCCAAGACGCTGGTCATTAGTACTTGGCGGTGGAAAGTTGATGCTACTGACATCATTACAGGACCTGAACATACAAGCCGGTTGTGCTGTTCATGACAGAGGTGTTATCACTGTATAATTCTATATTGTTGCATAATTGATGTGGTTTTCTTGAATAACAATGGCAAACTGATGGGTGGAACCAAGGCTGGATTACTAATCAGTGAGAAACTGCCTCAGGACCCCAGACCCCCAGGGGTCACGTTCTCCTGGATGCACTAGATTCAAAGTATGTCAGTTTGTTTGTAGTAAATTAATGACATGCAAGTTAATTTTCCCACATTCTGATTATGCACCACGCAAATGCAATATCAACTATGTAAACTGAGTCAACATCTAGTTTGAAAGAGTACTTCACCATTTTAACATTGGCCAGTTAGAACAAAAGGTTGACATTACCCATAATTCAACTTGATCGCTGATTCGGGTGTGTCCTCAAGCAGAGCTGAAGAGCGGGCCACAGAGGTCTGGCAAGATAACTTTTTTCTATAACCACATCCCCTAGAATTTTTATTTTATTTTCAAATTTGCAGTCTTCAGATCCAACCGACACCAACGCATCACTTGAGCACATTCATCAGATTCTGAGTAGCTCCCTGTGGAGGCACTGGAGACATTGTACAACTTGTTTTCATATGCAGTAATGCTCACCAATGCTTCTAAATAAACGTCAAAGTGTTTATAGCTTATTTTGTACTTACAAGCGCATGTTCTTTTTTTTCGCCCAGCAAATCTGTGGCATGTGGTACTGGCTCTACAGGAAATAAAATGTTGCCATGTGTCATCTGCAGTTTGCACTTCACGGGTGTCTGTAGGGGAAGGTACAGCATTCATAGGAAGTGGAAGGAACAGAAGGTAGGGGCCCAGGGCCCCATAGTGAGCCAATATGGCAATGATAGAAAGAAATAAAATCATAAAATGGGGTTAAATCGATGAAACAAATAATCAGTGCATTGCACATTTAAATAATTTATCAAACTGGTTCCAGATTTAATTTGAGCTTTTCACTTAAATATCAAATCCATTTTACTGTAGGTCTTTTAACTGTTGGTCAAACTCAGTAAGCAAATTGCAGACTTTGGTAACTTTGGCATTTGTCATTGTTTTTATTTATTTATAGACTAAACAATGATTTGCTTAAATGGAACCAACTGTTAATTGCAGCATACTGTATGTTCAGGAGCCAAATTCAAATTATTCAAAAATGTTGAACAACAAGACTGCAGATTAAATAAATATCTGAAACAAATTAGAATAATTTATTAGCAGCAAAATCTGATTTCTGGCTTCTGTTACACACACACTGAATGACTTTGCTGTCCTATTCTCTCTCTCAGTGTGGTACGTAGAAAGTACTTCAGGAGCGTCAGGCTTGGCTGGTTTCCATTCGATTTCCCCTGCGGGTCATCCATCGGCCTGGGGACATAGCGAGTCGGAGCGCCCGGCCCGAGGTGATTAAGGGAAGAAAGATGGCTGCAGTTCGCAGCGTAAATCCAAAGGCGTTTCAGGTGGAACACTGGTGCTTGTCTAGCAATGAGGAATGGGGGAAGGCTTCACCCAATCCAGCACTGAAAACCTCTCTCCCTCTCCGTCCTTACTCCAGTTTCAACAACAGAGGAAAGGTGAAGATGGAGAGCGAAAGTTAAAAAGAAGAATATTTTTTTAAGAAGACCACAAAAGCTAATGCATGATATAAAGCTACACTCAAAGAAAAGAGGGACAGAGGCTAAGACACCTTCAGCGGAATCCTGTGCACCCAAGGGTGATATTAGTGAACCCCATCTGTTGAACAGCTGGCGCGAAGAGCCAAACACTGAGTGGCCTGCTCAGGAAATCTTACATTTTGAAGCCATGCACTCACAGAGGGCAATAGAAGCCTCAGTCCTGCTCAGACATGGATGGAAACGACAGCCAGCTAAACTCTCCTTTCATCATCCATCCTCCTGACAAATAAGATATGGGAATATCTCTACATCTGCAATGAATGGGTCCTTAATTATCTATTGATTATTTTAATCAATCAAACATTTAACCTTTACAATGTCAACATACTAACACATGCCCATCTCAAACTGAATCTCAAACTCAAGCTTTGGAGCCCAAAGTGATCTCTTACAATTCAGTCTGACAAACATTCAAATAACCTTAAATGTTCAACGTATAATAACTGTGTTTACGTGGACATTGGTGGGACTGTTTCAGTTTTCTACCAAGAAAAACATATGCCATCAAAATAATTAGAAAAATGCTGTAATCACACACACATTTTACACACAAAGTCAAATCATTGACTGATTGTTCCAGCAGTACATGTGTCCAACGACACGTGTTCTTTATGTTTGAAGTTCTTAAAGTTCCACAGTCTGCTGGAATTGACAATGATATAGTAATTAAGCCGATGAGGCGTTGTACACCAATATGGGCTCAAATCTCTAATCGCACAAGAGAAGTATCATGTGAGCACCTTGTGTTAACCCTGAATTTACCCTCCAGCCAGTTGTGAAATACATTATGCAGAATTCAATCAAGTGACAGGTGTGGATACATCTGTAAAAGGTATAAAGCATAGTGTTTGTGCTGCATCGTGCTGCTTAAACCTCCGTTCCTCAATCTATTAATATGTTTGTTTTCAAATTCAGCTGGACAGGATTATCACTGCTCAGACAACTGAACTGTTGCATTAGAAGATTTATCTGCAAAAATTAAATCAAAGTCAGATTGAAGGTTTAATTGTCTCACACAAACCAGTTAATGTGATCTAACAGTATAATAAACCCTCTAAGCTGATTGCTCAGTAGCAGCAGTCATTGACAATTTTTCAAACTGCTTTGTTACAGTAAACCACATCGTATGCTAAAATAGCTCAAAGCAATATTGTTGGGCATTAGCATAATCTGAACTCTATGACACAAATTGCTGGACTACCTGTCAGGGTCTGATGTTCCTGTTCATGTGTATCTGGTGGAAGGACAGGTGGAAGTGATTACAGGGAGTGAGAAGTCCTTGATAACTGGAGTGTGAAAGCGTTATAGGAAAAGTCAAAGTTGCTATTAGAACTTCAAACCTGTTCATTAACACAACCATGGAATGTCCATGTAACTGACAGAATGCATGCCTGACTTCACCTCAGCTGTAATGCTCGCTCTGCAGGTGGAGGTGGAGGTGGTGACAATCTCACTTCTCTTTGCTACAAGCTGGACCATTTATTTTGTGTCAAAGGAATTGTTGCATGTCCAGTTTGTTGTGGAAGAGCCAGTTTTTATTAGGATAGGATAGGCTTTAGATAAATGTGTTTGTTTGTTTTTCATCTAACAGAAATATCTCAATAAGTGCTGGACGGATTGCCATTCAATTTTATACAGACCTCCCGCTCCACCTCTCCTCGTCCTCCCAGCTGCCAGGAGGCTGTTTCTCTGTGTGTATATATGTCTGCAGCCCCGGGAAACAGCGTAGCTTCAGTTAGCAGTTAGCTAGAGTTCAGCCACAGCACCGGGGAACTGCAGACTCCCTGTTGCTGCCGTTACACAGGTCCAGCAGCGCTGTGACTGCAGGGCTGGAGCTGGTTCTGCTGAGCTCCACTCTCTCCGGCCGCTTACTGGAGCTCCGTCTGACGGAGGCGGCTGCAGAGTGCCGGCTCTGCCGACCTCTCTCCTCCCCGGCAGGTTGCTCTCCTGGCTGCGCCGACACTGAGAAGATGAGACGACTATGCGGTCGTTTTCTAGTTTCTGCCACTTTGGATTTAGAATAAACAAACTAACGTAAAGTCACACGGACTACAGCCTCGTTAACATCAGTGTCCAGTAAACACAGATGATCAGCTCCACCTGAAGATTATCAGACAGCAGAGTTTTTTGACCGGAAATCAGAGTTTCAGCATTTTGGTCAAATATTGGTATTCTTGCCCTGCTGACTTACTGACTGTAAATATATATGCAATATAAAGAATACATTAGAATACGATAAATATGCCAAACTCTTACAACTAAAATATAAACATTAGAGATTGTATGGACCCAGTTTAGAGGTTAAATACTGCCCCCTATTTCTTTGGAGCAGCTGGTTTGGAATTACACATTGAACCTTTAAAGCTTTCAATTGTCCAGTAAAATAGCACCTACCGGGTGGATTGGCACACAATTCTGACATTCGGTTCACAGATATGTATACTGAGGACTTTGACACTATCCCTTATTCTCATTTAGCGATTGTGACATGATAAGTTAGAGGTGAAATGGCTTGACGTCTATTGGATGGATTGCCATGGAATGTAGTACACACATTGATATTACCCTGGTAATCTCACATAACACATACTCATTTCTGCTTCCACCACCTGAGTCACCTGTTGTCAAATGTTTTCATGCTAATTTGTGGCAAGACAACAACCAAAAGTAATGAAAAGAAGAAAGTAAACTGAGTTGTAGTGTGGCAAAATCCTTCACCAGCCTTATCTCAGATGAGGTCAGTAAGAGAATTGGCTTGGAGATTGAGAGACAAAGACAATACCACAGTCAAATAAGACAGCTCGAAGAGGACAGAGCAGCGAAGAGAAAAGGAGCTTAAAGCACAACAGAGATGTAAGATAGAGAGAGGAAGAGGTCACTAGAGATTAAGAAAGACAAGAGGGCATTGCTGTTTAAACCACCTCCCCCTGGAACTAAGACAAATTGGGCTATGCTCTTGTCTCGGTGGCCCCCAAGTGCCTATCTCTCTCCTAGGAGGAAACCAGTGTCTCCCAAGCATTAAAGTGGAAAAACCAACGCCACTGCAAGAATTTAATGAGTAGGGCTCTACACTGTTCTACGCTCAGAGTGTGACACAACACTTCTTGGCATGTAGTGATTTTCTCTCTTTCTCTCTTCTTTATTCACTGCCTTTATTCCCACTGCCTACACTGGAGGAATGGAGTGGATATCCAGGCTTGAAACCAGCCCTGGCCCAATCAGTCAACACTTGACTGTTAGGCGGCAAAAATGCCATGCTTCTCCTCAGTACTGAGTATTACTCACTTCATCAACTCTCCATGCACCAAGTCCACTGTACACAATGATAAATATGAATATTATTAATATTTATTGTGTTAGAGAAGAGAAACGTAAGACTAGCCCAGGTCAAAGGCATGATCAGTTTCATTTGTGTAAAGATTGATAAATGCACCTGCACATTTTGACATATTGATTCTAACTCTTGAGTCTTTTAACTTGCTAAACATATATTGTTGTATATTGATGACTTTGTTCTGTATTTCTATGTTTATTTTAATTGTGTAATTGCATTACCTTTCCTCAAAATGCTAGTAATGCCATGTATATACTATATTCATACATGCAAAAGATTTAGACACTTCCATCTCACTGGGCTGAGGCTCGCACATTGACTTTCAACAGACCACAGTTTAGTGGCTCGATGGAGTCGTGCACAACACAAGAAAAACGGAGCTGAAAAGAAGGTTTGTACTCCCTTTGTAAATATTTGATCAAGGTACAAATCATGGGCAGCCATGAGATTGGAGTGCAGGCATTGACTTTTATTTGGGAGCTGCTTATGTGATATTGGGGGAGGAGGAGGGGGGTGCAAAACATTAATTTAAGGAGTAGGAGGCATGAGAGCCTGCAGGCAAGCCGAGAGGGGGCTCTGTTGAAAACGGGGGAAGAGGTTGATGGATGAACATTCCCAACACTGGCCTGATTGAGTGGTACAACAAGCTTTGTAAATGAATGCTTGGTGATAATCCAGAGTAAGCACACTGGGGGCCACAGCTGAGCTATGTACGTAAGCAAAAGCACATTCTGCTTTTTTCCACCTTTCTACACACTTTCTATATACCCTTAGGAAAATGAAAACTCGGTTGTGGTCATGAGAACAGTTTCAACAATAATTTCAAGAGTACCCAGGTTATATAGACAAATGTTAACTGTATCACCTAAACAGTTGGCGCGTACTCCTTATAATAGGAGGTCTGTATTTGTTTAAAATGTGTGTGAACATCTGGCTACCTGTGGTGCTGTTTTACTGCACTCTGCTCCAGCAGCCAGATCTCAGCAATTAACCCACTGAGTAAAAGACGATTATCACTGATGGGATGGATGCCCCAACTACAAAAATAGGATGCAGGCTGTAAATAATGAGTGTTTGATTTCCTCTCAGTCTCTGTGTTTAAGATAATGGTGGCTGTATATCTTTGTGAAATAATAATTTCATATTTATTTCCTCATTAAGGAGGTTTTAAAAGGTGTCCTTATGTGTCTTCAACACATCTTTACGTCTTGGTGCCGACTTTGAGATTCATTCTGAATTCTAATTTCCATTTCTTAATACATTAATGACTTTTACTGCAAATGCTACTTTGTGAGCACTTAACCACTGTAAAATAAGTGGTGCGCTCACACTTTTCCATTCTGGTGAAAAATGGGATTAAACTTTATGGCCATTAGTTTGGGCTGTGTTCAGCATAATAATCCATGGTTACAGAAGCATGTTAATGTGACCAGAGCGTTGAGAAACCCAGGGGGCCGGCAACAAGAACTATATATGGCTATATATGGCTGTATGAATACAAAAGAAAGAAAGAAAGAAAGAAAAACAGACGGAAAGAAAGGGAAGGACAGGGGAGATTAAGAGAGAAGAAAGACATGATGAAAGAGAAAGTGAAGATAGAAAAAAGGAAATAATGGCAAAATGAATGACAGCGAAAGTACAACAAAGTGTAATATGTGAAACAATACAATAGAAAGGGGGACGGTAAGAAAATGAAAAAGAGCGAAAGAAGAAAACAACAAAGGGAAGGAAAGCCGATAAGGAGGAAAACCACAGAAAAGTGTAGAACAAAATAAAATAGTTGGAAGAGTAGAAGTCATACAAAGAAAGAACAAACTAAGCAAATATGGGAAGAAGAGAAGAAAAAAAAGAAAAAAGGATAGAAAGTGAGATGACAAAATGAAATGAAATAATGTAAAAAGAGAAAAACAATGTGGGAAGAATGGAATGGAAGAGCGGAACAGTGGAAGGTAAAAAGAAAATAACAAAACAGCAAAAACAAAATGGTAAGATGAGAGGTAAAAGGCCAAGAAAAAAAGGAGGAACGGAGTGAAAAGCTTACTAAACTTTTCAGTAAAACATGAGGCCTGTTGTGTAACTGACACACAAAATATCACATTAAGATGGTAACATTTCTTTCACCTTTCTCAGGGAGAAAGCAGCTGCTTCCATTCCACTGTCAGCACGAATGACTGATGGAAGTCGAGTGAAGTGCATTTCAACATTCAAAATGAGAAAGCGTTCTGGGAAATGGCAGGAACACCCATCTACACCTTTCACTGGTGTATCGAAGAGCTGTCACAGCTCCAGAGTGAATAGCCACCTATCGAGCCTGACAAAAGAACACAAAGTGTCTGAAAGTCCTGACATGTGCCAAGGTGGCGGTGGAGGGGGGATGAGGGGGGAGGAGGGCCCATGGCCAAAAGAAACCCCACCTGGCAACCGCCAGCCGCCTCTCTGTCAGGAATATCCCATCAAATTGCATCTTGCCGCTTCCAAAACAACTGGCGGTGTCACAAGTTTCAATCTAGGGGGTAGGTGGAGTGCAAACTCTCTCTTTGGCTTTTGTCGTGTCCATTTGTTTTCTCATCTCATCTCCTTCTCGTCTCACCTCCCGGTGTTTGTTTGGTGTCGCCGTCGGTTAGGCTCGTCAGACTCCATGCCGGTCGACAGCCTGTCAGTCTAAGCTCCTTTTAACACACAACGGCCCTGCACAGTGACACAGAAGCTCCCCTGGCATCCCGCTTAGCAAAATAGAAAAAAAGGGCTTGGCTGCGCACACCTCTCCACTCTCATCAGCATCTCGTGCTGTCTCTATGTCTTTCTCTTTTCTCTTTGTTTTACCCCTCTCTGTGTTTTGTTTCTGCCTGCACGCAACCAAAGCCTGCTAGGGTGTATTGTAGCATGTATCGGTTTACCAAGAGGGAATAAAGACAAAAGAAGTGTACAGGCTTTTTTGATGGAAGTACAGTCAACTACTTTTACTTTTAAGCTGTTGCTGTTGCCTGTAGGGCTGGGTAATGCTTGACTTGTTTATACTAGTGCCAATATGGTCCTTGAGTTGTGCTACCAATAGCAAACCTATACTGTTTTTGATACCTTACTTTGACAACATATTTTTGAATGAAAACAATGGGTCAAATGACCTCATGCTATTTAAAAAGAGTCGCTTACGGTGACACAATTATCACCCAATTCGGTGGCGTCCCTCACCTCTACAGCTTTTACTCTCTTTTAGCTATTTGTTTGAGTTTTTCAGCCCGAAAACCTCCCTCTCAATCTTTTGCTCCAGCAGCAGTAGAAAGCTGTTCTCATAAAGAAAGCCTTGGTAGCTAAAACAATCAGCAGTTTAAGAGCCAGTTACTTTTGTCAGACACTGGAGAAGATCAAACCAGAGCTAGAAGAGAGAGTAAATATTAGACTTCCATTCTTCTGGTAGCAAGAACCACCACTCCAAGCCAATGCTTCTGTGTCTGCTGGATATGAAGGCTGAATAAGCAACTGTTTGCAAACAAGAATTGTTCCCAACTAAATCATCTGAAATTGGGGTTTGATACCCAGCCCTTGTTGCCTAGCCGACACAAATGTCAAACTCATTGATGGGTACAAAACCGATACACAAGCATAGCAGTGTGTTCTGCTGCTGTTTTTCATTAAAGACAATGCAACTGGAGCTACATTGGAAATATGTTACTTCAAAGCATGTGTGTTTCTGGATCTAGGCTTTTTCCAAGAGCATCAGTCAGACGTATGAATGAAATGCCTGCTTCAGAAGTATGATAGTGATAATGGTGATAGAGGAAAATAGAACATATGGCAGCAAACATGAAACACTGCCGGAAGCAAACAAGACTTAGCAAAGCAGAATGAACAGAGTGAGAAAAGTGGAGAGATATTGAAGGAAGGGGGGTGGATGCTGTTTATAAAGCAGCTCTCACAGGCCTGACTGAGCTAGAATTTAGAAGGCACCTTCCAGAAAATGATAGGGGAACACCCCTACTCTTCGCCAAATAATCCGGTAGTGGACTTGATTAAAACAATGAAGTGGAACAATGGAGACAGAGAGATAAGAGAAAAAAGTGAAAGCCTGGTGGTGGTTGAAGAGTGCGCTTTATTTTCAGCAACCCATTAAGTCTGAAAGAAACGGGGCATGGCTAGAGAAGAAGGCCAGACAGCTCCATCTTTCCTACCTTTTTCAAGCTGCACCGTGGGGCCACAAACATATGAATTTATAAAAGAAATATGATGAGAAACAAATTAAAAACCTAACAGGCACGCTCAGCTGAGCAGAGACGCTGATCGAAAAACAAAATAAGACGATGCTCCATGCTCGGCTCCACTCATCGCATTCTTGAGATATCATTAGCGCCTCTGCACTTAATATCATCATTACTATTGTTATCATTATCAGACCTATTTATCTTTAGTTTCCCCCCTTTGTGCAACAAAGCAGCATCATTTCCCACTAAAAATCAATAGCACAATCGAAGGGATGCTTTGCTTTTCTCCATTTATGTGCTTCCAGATCTCTCTCGCACTCTCAGGCAGCTACCTCCTAATGATGGAGACAGCTACCAAAGCAGCATCCTACATGGGTAACTGCCTGACGAACCCCCTCCCACCCCCGCTGCACCTTACATATACACACACACACACACACACACACACACATACACAAACATGATGCAGTATCTTTTAATCAATCTATTAAGGAAAGCCGGGATGGTGTTGACAGGCCCCTCGCTGACTGATAAAGTGACCCGTGAGCCGACGTGCAAGCGTTTTTCTGGCCACAGTGGAGGCCAGATAATAGCTCGGTGAGCACTGAGATGATGATGATGATTATGTTGGCAACCGAGGGCCACGAAGCATATCCAATCCCTTCCCTAAATGTCAACCTTCTCCCCGTATCGCTGCGACAAAAAGGCTCAGAGAAAAGGTTTGTGACACGGAGGCCTGCTTAGAATGGTTAACAAACCCACTTGTCTCATTTCTTCCTGCCTTTCAAAGAAGCAGAAAGGCTGCATGTGTATGTGCATACACACTCAAACAGCAGAGGGAAAGGAGGGTGAATTAAAAATAGGGGAGGAAAGAGACAGAGATAGATGGAAGGAGAGTTGTGTGTTTGTGGGGGTTAAAAGATGTGCTAGCTCAGGCGCTTGTTGTGAGATTACAATGACTGTTCTGTTTTTCCTCCTAGCAATCAGCGACAGGGCCCATTCATTTTTGGAGCAGAGAGCGACAGATTGAAGGCCAGACATCTCTTTCTTTCCCTGTCTCCTCCCTTTTCATTCTTTTTCCCTCTCTCTTGTGTGTTTGGTTAACCCAGGGCTGAAGTGCAGCGCAGTGACAGGGGCGTGATGCCTCAACGCTGACACCGCACGCCGCAGACGGAAAAGGAAAAGTGATGCTCTGTGTCAGCTAGCGGACACCCCGCGGTGATGTTCAGTGCTTTCCATCCCAAAAAAAACAGATGTTTGCATGGCTGCAAAACCGGCCATTATGTGGGCGACTGGGGGCGTGTTGGCAGCAGTCAGGTCACTTGTACAGACATGACAGCGCGGCACAAGCTTCCTGTATTTCTTACGGCACTTGGCTGAATCATTGCGGTAGCTGCTTTGCAGCGAGGTATGACATTATTAAGGTGGACTCCTGAGTAAACAATGCGCTCTACTCTTCGAAAGCTCAGAGGATGAATCGCTTACCCATGCTCGCCCAACACTACAGGTTGGAGCAGAGGCCGTAATTGCAGCCTCCCCGCTGAGGAAATCACAGGGAGCTGCTTCAAAGATGAGCCGTGTGCTTTTTAAATCAGCAGGAAAATACAAAACTGCATATACATGAAGTTAGATAAATCACTGTCGTCTTTCTCAGGCGACTCCTATTTGCATTTCCTTGAGCTTTTTGCAATGCGTATGGTATGTAAATCTTAAAGGGAGTGAGAATCGGGACCACCTTTCACTCAAGTTGGTCAAATTAACAAACTAGACTTTAAGTTCAATTCTTAAAATAAAAATACAATAGTATGCAATTTAAGAGATGACATGCAGACTTTTAGGAGCAGGAAACAACATACATGGGGACAATGAGAGATGTGCTTTAACAGACACACTGTACTTTAACACAACCGAACAAAAAGCTTCAGTATCAGCAACGACTAATCTGAATCTGATCAGAATCTGTCTATCATTGCTCCTTATACTAAAGACATTCAGTCAACCAGGGCCCAACAAAACACACCATGCACCGCAATTTAAACTATCTCCATCTTAAAATATCCTGTATTCTTAAATGTAATTTTATGTGATCTTATTTATAAATCTGAAAATTATTTTCTATTTATTTGTTCTGAGTTCTGGTGTAATTATCTGTTTTATTATTTGGCTAACTGACACTTATTTCCTGACAAAAGCTGATTTGTGTTGTAACCATGTTAAAATAACAGCACCCAAATGGCAAAAGTCTGCCGCTGGGGAGCAATTATTTTTGTTTTGTTTTGAGAGAAAAATATTTATGATGCAATAAAACTACAAAATGAATCAACATAGAAAATGTCTCTCTTTGGATGTATGGATGTATTTTCATAAAATGCCCATCTTCCAACACTACACTTTTCAGAATCTTTATACAAACAGGGGATCTTTCCTCTCCCACTTCACTACTATAGTCAGTCCACAGAAAAGTAGGTTCACTTTATAAGAAATGCTAAAAATGAAATCTTTGGATGCCTTTTTTATTATTTTATTTGTTATAGCTGATTATACATCAGCAGCCACCAAAGCGAACCACATCTGCATGTGGCCTACAGATGACAGATTTTTTTTATGGAAAGCCGATCTTGCCTTTCCCTGTGCTTTTCCAAACCAATCTCCTGGATAAGAGCCTTATTAATAGAAAAGATGAGCGGGCTGGAGGTAAGGAGAGCAGCGCTGAGAGCCTGCGGAGGATAATAGGAGAGAAGCACACTCATCTCTGTTTCTACATCATCTGCCAGCCGTTAACATGAACCAGCCGGTATCATGACAACGTGCGGTCGAGCCGAGGTGAGAGACAGAAGTGAAGGAGGAGGTCAAGAAGAGAGAGCGAGAGAGAGAGAGATTATCAATGTTTCACGTCCTTGGATTCCAATGCCATGGATTCGATTCGCCCTTTGGTGACAATGCCATCTTCCCCAGAAATTCATCATGTTGGTAAAGCATCACATACTGGCAGCTGAATATGCGTCCATCTGTCCTTCTCCTATGTTCCTATTTCCTATATTTCCATAGCTTATATTTCATTGAAATAGATTTTCCTCAACCCAAAAAGATATGTTTTTTTTATTTTTGGTTTGATTTGTTAACTATCAAAAGTACAACATGACGTGCAGCTCATTTTGACATGGTCTATTAGGATTTTTAACTTATTTTTTTTTTTATCTCTACAGATATAAGTAATATTTTTAACAGTTTTTTTAAATATGTTAAAAGTATCACATGTATCTGTTCGATGTGTTGCATTAAAACACGACTGTTTCACCTGCTGAAGGCTTGGTTTCAATTAATACTATCATTACTCAAATATATTATTCCATCTGGTTTTATTCATCTTGGATATTTGCTCTGTGAAAAACAATTGGCTTCATTTTCAGCTGAACAAACAATCCTCATGTTTCCATGAACATGAACAAATGAATAAATTCTCAACCTGTGGGACAAACTAATCTTTCCATCCGTCTATCTTTTGCCTCCATCCATCTCTCACAGCAGCTCTCTCTTTTAGTACTCGGCACTTTTTTTCTCTCCACATTAGTGATCAGATGGAATGTAAGATGAAAAATAGAGGGAATGAAGGGGCACAACACAAAAGCCCTTAATGCCTAACAAGAGCTACATTTCAAAAATGTAAGTCCGACCATCAATCCTAACAGTATATAAATACTGGGATGGATTTGTTAAAGCAGTGACTGTGTTCATTTTCAACAGGGCAGCGTTAACTCTTGCTGTCTGACTCTCTTTCTGTGTGCTTGTGTGTGTGTGCGCGTGTGTGTGTGTGTGTTTCATGACATCTCTTAAAACTCATAAGATATATAAGAGCTAATCTAGGCGAGCTGAAAAGTAGGCTAATTCAGTCCGACTAACCGGCTCTGTGATAACGCCTCATATCTAAAGACAGCTACAGCTGACAGCTCCAACACAAAGTGCGTTTAACATTACAGTGGCTCTCCAGACCGGGGGTTTTGGGGGCAATAATAGTCCACAATGCAATAGAGGGTTCATTAATGCCCATCTTAGATTATTTTAAAGAAAGAATTAGTGAAGCTGGTTTTGTCACACCGCTGTTACACACCAATTTGAGAGTAAAGCTGGGTAATATAATCAATATACTATCAAACTCAGGACATGACACCACACTCGGACAAGGACTTTCTGTTACAATGTAAAGGGTTCTATTCTTTCTTTTTTTCTTTATTTCTTAAGCGTCTTTGAGTATCTTTTAAAAGTGCTCTATAAATACAATGTATTATTATTATTATTATTATAATTTCTTTCTTGAGCGTAGATTTATTCTGTAAGCACTTTTAGCCATGCCTAAAATGATGCCCTGTGATATATATATATATATAAAGGTATTTATATATATATATATATATATATATATATATATATATATATATATATATATATATATATATATATATATATATATATATATATATATATATATAGAGGTATTTATAGAGTTAGAAATATTGGGATGTAAACCTTAAATATAAAATCCCATATAGTCCAAACTCTATTAAACACTATGTAATAGTATTCATAATGCACAACAAAGATGTTCACAGATGGAGTTCCTTTGTAAAATAGGATCACAAATGTATATAATATGAATGTATTTACGTGATTAATTCCGCAGTTTCGATGTTCTCATGTGCACCATTATCCACCCAGCCTTAAAAGCTCTTGTGGGTTTGGACAGCCTGTGAAAGTGTCTAAGACATTTCTTGGATCTTCCACAGCTGGAGGAATATATGGACAATCTGGTCAAGGTCAAACTTGATTTGTTGGATTTATTTTCCAATTTGATACAACATGTTTCTCCTCCTTACAGTCTGAGAGTAAAAGCAACAGCAAAGGTTTTGTTCCTCTCCAGGTATTGGCTCATTGGGGGTTCAGAACCTTTACAGATTGGCGTCCTGGGCCCAGGAGTCTTTGATTTAGAAGAGGGTTCCCTTCTCAAAATGACTGTGGGAAATAGTTCAATTATATTATATAATAACTGGACATTAGTCCAATTAGAGGAAGTAAGCATTTTGTTTCACTGTCACTGTTATACAGCCATGATGTGGGTATCTAGACTATATTGTTTGTGGAACTCCTCTGAGGGGTCTACATGACAATCCCAAACACAGACATGAGGTCTGCTTTCCTCTCAGCGAAGGTATAAGCCTCAACTGCAATTTTTGGGTTGTGTGCCTTAGTGTGTGAAGCGGCTTCACAGCCCTGCTGTCTTGCTTCAGGCAGAGAGATAACGGCTCTGGCGTACGCGCCGCCGGCTGACAGGACATCACAGCTTCCTCGTTGTTGTTTTTTTAACCATATCCCTGACCAAACTACCAACCTACCCTGCCCACTGGTGCTTTAAATGTATCCCACTCCATTGCATATCTTTCCTAGTTTGATTGCTTTAAAAAGGTTACAAATAAAAAAACTGTGGAATGGGAGAATGAAGGAAAATACGCTCATGTGATAGAGTTGGTTATGGTTTGGATAAGAGGAGGTTCAAACAGGTCACTCAGCTCCATTCAAATCATTTTACTTTCACTTCGCCTTTTTGCGCCTCCGACAGTTTCTAGTCGAGGCGAAGCGCGTCAAAGCAAAAAGCACGAAATATCCCCAGCCAGTGACCCGTTACAGGATTTCAAATGAAGGGACTTGACTTGATTCTAACAGCCTATTATAGATGCATTTCGTCCTGATAACTACATTCCTTCATAGACACGAGCAACAAAAAAGCCCAGTGTTTGGCATGTAGGGGTATGAAACTTACCAGGATGACACTCGGCCCAGAGGAGCACGAAGGCAGGCAAAATGAGAGAGAAAATCCACCAGCAGCAACAACACGATTGCAGTAGCCTCCACATGGTAGTAATGTGCACGTCGACATGCAAACAATAAGCAGCAACAACTGTTGAGTTTCTCCCTTTTGCGGGCAAATCAGCGACGCCTTCGCTGCGTAAAAAGCAGCGCCGGGGACGAGCGCAGACGGAGACAGGGCACGGTGGATGTTTAGAGGTCCAGTAAAGAGTCTTTTCGTCCCGAAATCCCCCCAATATCTCCTGATATGATCATAACACTCGGATACTGATGGTTATGGAGGAGCGTGTTATGCAGCGAAGGAAAGGCGGGTTAGGGGAGACTAGCAGCTTCGGTCCACACAGCGCGTCGTCGCTCTTGCGGCTGCGGCGGTGGAGGCAGCGCTTGTCGGATACACAGAGAGGAGAGAGTCGGTGTCGGTGTTGGTGGTGGAGAGGCGCTGGAAGCTTTCCATTCCTCGTCCATCCAGGAAATAGCTTGTGAGACCAAGTCTGGCAGAGACTTTAAAACAGTCTTGAGGGGAGAGAGAGAGCGAATGAGAGAGGGAGAGAAAGGATGGAGAGAGAGAGGTCATTCCTCTGGATCCTAGCGCCGGCTAGAGAACGTATAGTCGCTCAGTATAATAGCATGCACATGTCCCATAATAATAGGTAATAATAGACGTGTGCTCCCCAGGGGATCCTCGAGCTTTTTCTTCATGTTAATGACTCCAAAATAGATTCACATTAGACAAAGCATCCCCGTTTCACTAGTCCAGAAGATTTAGTCCTAGAAGGAGTCTGGAAAGACTGTGTTTAGTAATGATTTGTTAGGCCTATTACATAAACCAAAGGCATCAATTAATGCAATGCAAGGTGAAAAAGTGTCCACTTAATGTAACATAAAGATTGCTGTGATTATGCATTTGTATCACTGTGAAGGCAACCAAAAATAAAGAACAAATGATGGAGTCTGTGTAGATGGTGCAGGGCCGCTACAAACATTGTGTGGCCCTAATCAGAATGTGTCCCCATCCTTCTCACTCCCTCCCTCCTTCTGTGTTGTTATATGAAATACATGAAAATACTCAGAGCCATTGTTTAATGTGTGTAAGCCCACACTGCTGGCATCGTGGGTTGACACACATCGGGATACACCACTGGCCTATTGTCAACATGAATGCGTCGAAAGCTGAGATTCTTACATTTGCGCCGCAGATCAGCACATCACAGCAATCATACCTTGATATAATTACTGTGTCCAGTGTGTGCTACGCATGTGAAATGACACACATCAGGCAAGTGGGTTGTAAATGTGTTTTTTTAATTCAGAAAACCATTTAGAAAAACCACCAGGTAGACCAATCATAGCTGGTATGGGCTCTCTTACAGAGAAACTTATTATTTGTACTGCAAAATACACTGCTGACATGATTACTATTTTTTAAATGGTTGACTTCCCTGTTAATAAAATGTTACTGGTTTAACCTCGATGTGGAACTTCATGCCACAATGTCACATGTCTTTTATTTACTGTCCTCTCAAATCAATATTCTGGACATGTTGATCATCAGAACAAGACAAATTGGTAACAAAAATACATTATAGCAAAGCAAAAGTTTCCATCCCACGAAGATTTAGGGATAGGCAATATGAAGAAGCCTGGATCCAGAAGAGATTTTAGAATGTCAGTCAAAGTGAATTCTCTTGTTGAGAGACGTGCTCCAAACACAAGTGTTCACAATGCAACTGTCCTCATCTGCATCTGCTTTCTGAAAAACAACTCAACATTGAGGCTATCATTACTCACAATATCAAAAAACAACAACACTCTGTCTTAAGACCCGTATTTCCGAGCACAGAAGTAGCATATGCAACAATGACCAAAAGAAACCTGTGGCTGTGCACAAACCCAGAAGGGGAGGGGGCATCAACAACGTCCTTCTGAGAAGAGAATCATTCTATATAAACACTGTATCACCTAAGGCAGACATGTCAAACACAAGGCCGGTACAATTACATCCGGCCCACGACAATATGAATATCATCCACTATGTCTATCCTGCTCTATAAATGTTGACCTTGTTTGGCCCTGGACGTAGTCTTAGTTTTGGCCCTCTCTGTGATTGAGTTTGACACTCCTGGACCTGAGGGCATGAATTTAGATTTAGATCTTGAACTTTTTCTTGTAAGTGGTTACAGTTGGAATAAAAATAAATAAAAAATGTACACCTTTCTATTTTGTATATATAGTATATATGTATATTAGTTTCTATGCTAATTATTTTCTCTGGATGATTTACATTATTCATGCTTTACATTTGATTTGAAATACATGACTGTATAATATTTATCTTGATGTTTTAAAGTGTTTGCCCGATGGAAGCATACTTTGTCCCCCATGTGGGAGAACACGGTGTAGTGCAGCTCTGCTCTGATTGGTCCAGTTTGAGATTAGATTGACTCTCAATCATGCAGATCACAGCCACCTGAGTGATGAAGGTGTTTGTGTCTGTACCTATGTTGCTTGATCTGCTTTGTGATGGTGATTTGACAATTCCTGATGAAGATCTCTGTTGGATCGAAATGGTGCTCCATTAAATTCAAATAGCAGGGAGCCATCAGAGCAGTGTGCAGATGATTCATCACATGTGTGCCTTCAGTTGTCTTTTTGATCAAACACCTGTAGAAGATTTTGAATGTGTGTACCCTACAGTCTATAACTGTTTTTTTTCTTCTCAAATGAGTTATTGTTCAAAATAAACATGTCTTTACATTGTAAGTTTTGATATACATATATATATATATATATATATATATATATATATATATATATATGGAGATGGATGGAATTGTGCTTGTGGTGCCCACAGCATTTTTAAAAGGTTCCATAAATTCAGCAGCATCATGTCTTTTAAGAAATGGCGTCTCTGTTACTCTGCAGTCCCCACAGACTTCTCAACAGCTTTTCATACTACTTTCTATCAAAGCTTCTCTTCTCTGTGACCATTTATTTAAGATAGGAAACCACATTTTTTCACTTTTCCATCACGGTAGACTCGTGGGGGACCGTCAAAATATTCCGGAGTAGGGTCAAGGAGGTAGATAGCACTTGTAAAGTATTCTGCTGGCATGCTTTGTGCTTGCCAAACACACAAACACCTGTGGCCTGTGCAAAGTATCATTACAACGTTATTTTATCACCCAGCCAGGAGTTCAACTAAGTTTCATTTTAGGAATTCATAGTTACATTTCATTAGAAAAGGATTATACAAAATTACGTTCTTTTCTACCAATGCATTGTGTCACATATCTCCTCCTCATTCTCAGGTATTTCTCCTGCAACCCTTGTGATTTATAAACTATTTAAGGAGAGGCCAGCTTTAGAGGAAGGGACACATCCGACCACAATAGTCCTGCTGATTGTAGTCTCCAGTGACACAGATATTCTGTATGTTGTATGACCAGGCTGAATGTTGATATGTCAACATCTCTTACATTTTGAAGTCTGGATTTTGAGGAAACAAAGTGATGCACAAAGTATCTAGAATTCGTTGTGAAGTGGTGCAGCCATAAAAAAAAGAGTCTTAGTCAGTGTGAACATCTTCAATTAAGTGTTAGAACAAATAGATACAGAACACTGATATGTGATATTGTCATACAGTGTGTGTATGTGTTTCTAACATTTATAAAATAAAGAAATAGGAGATTGAAGAGGGCCTCTCTGGGAACCATCACCTTATAGTGGTGGAGAGGTTTGTGTGTCCCTATGAACCTGAGAGCTGTGTTGTCTGGAGCCTAGTGCTCCTGGTAGGGTCTCCCAAGGCAAATTGGTCTCAGGTGAGGGGCCAGACTAAGAATGGTTCAAAAACGACTTCATGAAAGAAAGGGAAAGGAAAGGAGAGACCCTGCCCGGAGGAAGCCCGGGGCCCCCGTCTGGAGCCAGGCCCAGAGGGAGGGCCCGACAGCGAGCGCCTGGTGGCCGGGTTTGCCACGGAGCCCGGTCGGGCACAGCCCGAAGAAGCTACGTGGTGCCTTCCATCCATCCATCCTGTGGGCCCACCACTCATGGGAAAAACCGCTGGGGTCGGGTGCACTGTCACATGGGTGGCAGTGATGGTCAGGGACCTCGACGGACCAGACCCGGGCAGCAGAGGCTGGCTCTGGGGACGTGAAACGTCACCTCTCTGTGGGGGAAGGAGCCGGAACTAGTGCGGGAGGTGGATCGCTACCAGTTGGATCTGGTGGGGCTTACCTCCACGCACAGTCTTGGCTCTGGAACCGTACTCCTGGATAGGGGTTGGACTCTATTCTTCTCCGGAGTTGCCCAAGGTGTGAGGCGTCGGGCCGGGGTGGGGATACTCACTAGCCCCCGGCTGAGCGCCGCTACGTTGGAGTTTATCCCGGTGGACGAGAGGGTCGCCTCCCTACGCCTTTGGGTTATGGGGGGGAAAACTCTGACTGTTGTTTGTGCCTATGCCCCAAACCGCAGTTCTGAGTATTCGGCCTTCTTGGAGACCCTGAATGGAGCCCTGCAGGGGGCTCCAGTAGGGGACTCCGTAGTCTTGCTGGGAGACTTCAACGCACACGTGGGAAACGATGGAGACACCTGGAGAGGTGTGATTGGGAGGAAGGGCCTCCCTGATCTAAACCCGAACGGTCGTTTGTTGTTGGACTTCTGTGCTAGCCATGGAATGGCCATAACAAACACCATGTTCGAACATAAGGATGCTCATAAGTGCACGTGGTACCAGAGCACCCTAGGCCAAAGGTCAATGATCGATTTCGTAATCGTATCATCTGACCTGAGGCCGCATGTTTTGGACACTCGGGTGAAGAGAGGGGCGGAGCTGTCGACTGATCACCATCTGGTGGTGAGTTGGATCAAGGGGTGGGGGAAGACTCTGGACAGACCGTTAAACCCAAACGGGTAGTGCGGGTGAACTGGGAACGTCTGGAGGAAGCCCCTGTCCTGGGGATCTTTAACTCACACCTCCGGCTGAGCTTTTCAGCCATCCCTGTGGAGGTTGGGGGCATTGAACCTGAGTGGGCGATGTTCAAATTGTTCTATTGCTGAAGCTGCGGTGATGAGCTGTGGTCTCAAGGTCTTAGGTGCCTCAAGGGGCGGTAACCCTCGAACACCGTGGTGGACCCCGGTGGTCAGGGAAGCCGTCCGACTGAAGAAGGAGTCCTTCCGGGTTATGTTATCCGGGAGGACTCCGGAAACAGTTGCAGGGTATCGAAGGACTAGAAGGGCGGCAGCTTCTGCCGTGTCAGAGGCAAAGCAGCGGGTGTGGAAGAAGTTCGGAGAAGCTATGGAGAAGGACTTTCGGTCGGCACCAAGGTGCTTCTGGAAAACCATCCGGCACCTCAGGAGGGGGAAGTGAGGAACCATCCAAGCTGTGTACAGCAAGGGTGGGACCCTGCTGACTTCAACTGAGAAGGTTATCGGCCGGTGGAAGGAGCACTTTGAGGAACTCCTGAATCCGACTAACACGCCCTCTATGGTTGAGGCAGAGCTGGAAGCTGATGGGGGATCATCGTCAATTTCCCTGATGGAAGTCACTGAGGTAGTCAAACAACTCCACAGTGGCAAAGCCGCAGGGGTTGATGAGATCCGTCCAGAAATGCTGAAGGCTTTGGGTGTTGAGGGGCTGTCTTGGTTGACACGCCTCGTCAACATTGCGTGGAAGTCTGGGACAGTGCCTAGGGGTTGGCAGACCGGGGTGGTGGTTCCCCTATTTAAAAAGGGGGACCAGAGAGTACAGGGGTATCACACTTCTCAGCCTCCCTGGTAAAGTCTACTCCAAGGTACTGGAAAGGAGGGTTCGGCCGGTAGTCGAACCTCTGATTGAAGAGGAACAATGCGGAATCCGTCCTGGTCGTGGAACAACGGACCAATTCTTCACTCTCGCAAGGATCCTGGAGGGGGCCTGGGAGTACGCCCATCCGGTCTACATGTGTTTTGTGGATCTGGAGAAGGCGTATGACCGGGTCCCCCGGGTGATACTGTGGGAGGTGCTTCGGGAGTATGGGGTGAGGGGGTCACTTTTGAGGGCCATCCAATCCCTGTATGCCCAAAGCGAGAGTTGTGTCCGGATACTCGGCAGTAAGTCGGACTCGTTTCCCGTGAATGTTGGCCTCCGCCAGGGCTGCGCTTTATCACCAATCCTGTTCGTGATTTTCATGGATAGGATATCGAGGCGTAGTCGTGGAGGAGAGGGGTTGCAGTTCGGTGACCTGAGGATCTCATCGCTGCTCTTTGCAGATGATGTGGTCCTTATGGCATCATCGGTCTGTGACCTTCAACAGTCACTGGATCGGTTCGCAGCCGAGTGTGAAGCGGTTGGGATGAGGATCAGCACCTCCAAATCTGAGGCCATGGCTCTCAGCAGGAAACCGGTGGATTGCCTACTCCGGGTAGGGAATGAGCCATTGCCCCAAGTGAAGGAGTTCAAGTACCTCGGGGTCTTGTTCGCGAGTGAGGGGATAATGGAGCGAGAGATTGGCCGGAGAATCGGAGCAGCGGGGGCGGTATTACAGTCACTTTACCGCACCGTTGTGACGAAAAGAGAGCTGAGCCAGAAGGCAAAGCTCTCAATCTACCGGTCGATCTTCGTTCCTACCCTCACCTATGGTCATGAAGGCTGGGTCATGACCGAAAGAACGAGATCACGGGTACAAGCGGCCGAAATGGGTTTTCTCAGACGGGTGGCTGGCGTCTCCCTTAGAGATAGGGTGAGAAGCTCAGCCATCCGTGAGAGACTCGGAGTAGAGCCGCTGCTCCTTTACGTTGAAAGGAGCCAGTTGAGGTGGTTCGGGCATCTAGTAAGGATGCCACCTGGGCGCCTCCCTAGGGAGGTGTTCCAGGGACGTCCAGCTGGGAGGAGACCCCGGGGAAGACCCAGGACTCGGTGGAGAGATTATATCTCCTCACTGGCCTGGGAACGCCTCAGGATCCGCCAGTCGGAGCTGGAGGATGTGACCCGGAGAAGGGAAGATTGGGGTTCCTTACTGGAGCTGCTGCCCCCGCGACCCGATCCCGGATAAGCGGTAGACGATGGATGGATGGATGAGATTGAAGAGGGAATTTAAGAATTTAGATTGCTTATCATCTATAACATCTATGAAAATATTTTTGAATTGCTCCGGTGCAGACCTACTGATTCATCCACGTTTTTATGAACTGAATGCTGTTGTATGTTTTGTAGTCTGCACAGTGTTTCAGACTTTTAGAAAACAGTATGTGGAAATGACAACAGTGCAGTGGATACAAATACAAAGCCTGCTATGAGACCAAGAAAACAGCAGATTGTGTTTTTTTAAAGCAACAGACATTCGGGCAACATTGTTAGTCTGTTTTTATTTACTGCCTAAGGTCACATACAGGAATAACCAAACAATTCCAAGGATCATCCAAAGTGAAGGAAATAATGCAGACGTGGACCTTAGGAGGCAATCGGTAAACCCTCACATCCAATCAAATCTGCACGGAATCTAAAGTAAATGTCATGGACTCAGTTTGGGGTGGTCTGTCAGCCGCCTGGCACAGGACCCCTGTACAGTCTGAGACTGTGGCTCATCAACACAGACAGCAGAACAGAGCATTACAACAGGGCCAAATCCCAGCACTACTGGCTATGACTGTCAATCACAAAGTCCAGTCCGTCATTGAGTGAGCTGGAGGTTTGTGTTGGAGTCACTTGTAGCTGCAGGGTAAAGGATTTAACAGAGGCTTTCTGTGGCCAGGCGGTGCTGATGAGAAGCACCCTAACATGCTCATCTGAGGCACTTCTGGAACCAGGTTTCACATATTCTTACTCTAATTACCTCATTAGATTAGATTGTTTTATCAAACATGACTTTACAGTTACATCTAATTGTGGTGAAAAAAATTAAAGAAACATTTGACAGTTGCATTCAATATTTCTGATGAATCATGCAGAATTAGATTTACCTAAAAACAAAATGTATTAATAAAAGTTATTATGACATGTCATTTTATGTAACTAATAACAGGCATTCATTGAAATGAGTGAAGTTTGGATTGTAACTGAACAATAATAATAATAATAATAATAATAATAATAATGCTTAAAACGTCAACTTTAAGTATTTCTATTGATTTTCCATCTAATTTTATTACGTACGTTCAATATACTGTATAGGGTCCCATTTAATGTTTTCAGTGGGAATAAATGATTAAATAAATAAATATAGCCTCCTCTAGTAAAATAAAGTTCACATTAATTTTACACTAAGCATATTTGTGTTATGTTTAATGTTTTGAACATATAATCATTGGATTTCATATTGTCGCATGTTCAAAATGTGTTGTTACAGCTCGGTTTAAGAAGTTAAACTGTTTGTTTAATCCAACTTCTTTTTGGTTTAAAAAACTACATTTCATAAGTAACATTAAAGATGATTTGGACATAATCTGTCTGAACAACCTGTAATACTGTAATATATGGCAACAAATACATGTGGGCCTTTTTTACAAAGAGAAGAAAGTGAAACAGCCAAACTTGATATGTAGTTTAACAGCAAGATCCACCAATGTGTTCATGTATCAGCCTCACTGAAACAGTGGGTTTCACACCAGTGTTCTGCTGAGCCTGACATGACTAATAAGTGATCTTACACGTTCAACTGCAGAATTTAAAAGTGGTTATACTTAATAAATGTGGAGTGTTCACAGGGAGCTAAACGGGAGAATTTAAGAGCACACACTGACATAGTTATTTTTTCCATGTCTAAATATGGATACAGGTGCTTTAAGATCAGAGTGTAGCTCTGTATATGCGCCATGCACAAGACACAGAAATGATGAGGAGACTTGTGTGATTGCGTCGGTCTTTGTCAACAGAAACTGAACTGTGGATTGAAGCGTGTTACGTTTCTGACCACAGGGCATTTAGTGACATCACAACAGATGTTTGTGATGTCATGCAGGGGTTAACACAGTGTGGGGCTGCTGGTTGCTAATCATCTCGTTTTAGCATTACCTGCACCAAACCAACATAATATGCTTCTGATAGAAACGTGAAGAATAACTCCACTGTTACGTAACAACATATACAGAATATCAGGGAAGCATTCTTTTTCTCTTCAGTTGTGTGAAAATCCAAATTTGGCCTGTGCTGCACAGCTTTTTGTGCAAGGCTTGAGGGGGGTACATTTAGAAACGGATAATCTGACATTTCTTTGTGGGTTTATAGTCCATAATGTTTCTGATTTGCAACAACAGAGAAAGACACTGCAATGTTGATGCTTTCTCAAAGCTGTATTTAGAAGAAACTTTGTGTTGGGATAAAGTAGCTTCAGAAACAGACTTGTATATATATATATATATATATATATATATATATATATATATATATATATATGCATATATATGCTGTATATATAAATATATATATATATATATATGCATATATATATATATATATGCATATATATGCTGTATATATATATATATATATATATATATATATATATATATATATATATTAATATATAGTCACCTTTTCACCCATTTTTGTTCAGGTTTGTTTTCCTTGTTTTAGTTGTAGGTCTATTTCTATCTTCCGGTAAATTAGAAGCAGAGTTATTTTTCAAAGGCTTGCAGAAGTTAGATCATATCTCTTTGTGGGTTTATAGTCCATAATGTTTCTGATTTGCAACAACAGAGAAAGACACTGCAATGTTGATGCTTTCTCAAAGCTGTATTTAGAAGAAACTTTGTGTTGGGATAAAGTAGCTTCAGAAACAGACTTGTATATATATATATATATATATATATATATATATATATATATATATATATATATATATATATATATATATATATGCATATATATGCTGTATATATAAATATATATATATATATATATATGCATATATATATATATATATATATATATATATATATATATTAATATATAGTCACCTTTTCACCCATTTTTGTTCAGGTTTGTTTTCCTTGTTTTAGTTGTAGGTCTATTTCTATCTTCCGGTAAATTAGAAGCAGAGTTATTTTTCAAAGGCTTGCAGAAGTTAGATCATATCTGACCTTTTACTGATTCCCTGACTTTTCTTCTAGCGCCACTAACAGTTTGACATTTTATCCTTTTAGCAAAAAATCTTGAGAACTATTGAATGGATTATGTCATTTGGCACAGATATCCATGGAGCCCAGATGATGAATCTTAATGATTTTGACAATGCCCCTGACTTTTTCTCCAGTGCAAAGTGTCTTAACAACTATTGGAAGGATTGTGATAACCTTTGGAACACACCTATATGTCCCCCTCAGGATGAATTGTAATCAATCTGATCATCAGTGATCCCCTTTTATTTAGTGCCAAGTCAAGTTAAGTCAACAGAAACATATGCTGCACATTTTTATGTAACTATTTATGTACATTAAAACCCTGCTTCACTACAATTATTACTCTCAGGATAAAAGGGAACACTCATGTATAAAAGGTCCTTCAGGGTCAAAGTGACTGAGCTCATGCGTCAAACATTCATGACTAGATGGATGTAACTGAATGTGCACTAGCTCCTTGAACTGTCTCCAGCACCACCTGCTGTAGTCCCATGGCTAGCAGCTCAGTTCTCTCAGGGACGGGGGCTTAAAACCTAAGTACCTGGGCAAAGAGTACTTGCAAGATGACAAGTGCAAGTCCTGCCCAGCTGGCAGTCCCAGGGGAGTCCTGCCCAACAACAGCTCAGTCCAGACTCTCTGTAGGGTGGGTAGTGTTGGGTAGGGGTGCAACAGTACACAAAGATAACAGTTTGCTTCATACACCGGTTTAAGAGTTAAGTGTGAGTTCGGCACAGTGGGAAAAAACTCTAAATGCATAAAGATGCTTTTCTTTTTCTTCTTCTTTTGAACAGGCAGTAGTACAAGTGTCATGGACAGCTAAATCCTCTTGCTGGAGACTGAGGTAATATTTTTCCAACTGGCAACCTTGGTAAACTACATTACTTATTGTGAAAGTAAGGGACATTTTAAACATTATGTATTATTTATGTAACACTAAACAAACACTGTCCCAAAAGACAATAGGTCACAATGGGCTATAAAGCTGAACAGCATTTATTGTGCTATGAAATTAAAAACACAAAATACGGGTTGCTTTTGCCTCAGAGCAGTGAGGCACTTCTGGGTAATGCCACCGATTATGTGTGAGAAAGCATGTTCAACGTGTTTCCATCCACATACACTCGCACCGTACTAAACATCTCTCTCTCTCTCTCTCTGTTGCTGTTGTAGTTGACTGGAATTGGTGCTACAAAACACCCGCCAATAGAGTAGATGATCTTAACAGCACAATGACATAACATTAAGGTTGCGTTCACACGGTTTAAGGCAGTCGGTAGACGGCAGACAGACAAAACCTCCTGACAACGTGATGTTGTATTATTTAAAAATAATGGAACAAAAATGTTTAGATAAAATTATTTTATATCTATTTTTTAATGTAATTATTCTAGTTATGCATGTAGGTTGTTGTAATATCTCGGTAGGATTTCCAGCTCTGATTTTATAATTCCACCAAAGTGATTAGCCTCTCGTTGTCCAGATCACCATGTTTTCTTCTGGTGTGAGGGAGCTACTGTATGTAACACCAGGTTGTAAATTCCCTTCCGGAAGACGGAAAAATAATAAATATTTTAAATATGGATGGCAGTGCAGTCTACTGTTAGGGTTGCCAGTATTCTCTTCCGGCCTCATTTTATTTTCCGTCCTGCGCTCTTCCAATTTGCCGTCCAAAACCGTCTAAAATTATACCATTTGCTGTTGGCCCAGTTGGTCGCATATCACAGGAGCAATGGAAGATAAGGCCCTGCTCTGGTTCTCCAACTGTGTGCTGGAAGCTATAACAGAATAACACACTGTCAACTGTTTTCATAGGGTTTAAATCTTTAGCAGAAAGTAGTCCCAATGCAAACAGTTTAAAATGAGATCTGTGGATTATCTAGAATAACAGAGACACTGCTAAAAATAACATTTAGTTCACCTATTGGGGTGGAGAAAAAATCTCAGAGATGGATATCAGAAATCTTGGGGCAACAAAACAACTAAAAAACATTTAACATGTTTGGATAACATGTCAAATAATAATTAGTAAATACTTTTTTTTTTTTTTACTTGGGTGAACCCTTACACATTTCGACCTGATTGTGGTGCTAGTGGCACAAGAAAAAATCGTCAAAGGGTTGCCAGAATCAATAGGAATATATAGGGACGATACATATCCATACCAAATGTCATGGCAATCCGGCCAGTAGTTGTCAAGAGATCCTGTTCTTGGCCAAGTGACAATCCAACAAAATTGCGGATGTGCTTCTAGCTGCTATCAGGATCTCAAAGTAATACCTTAAACTTGTGGAAAAATAGAAAATATGACCCCCTTAAAGCTTCACAGGTGTTACAATATGTTGTTGGATCAGAATAATGATCCTCCTTCAGAGAGAGAGAGCTGTGAGATAAAGATTCGACTGGGAGGCTCATGATTCTTTCAGCAGGGAGATATTTTAACAGTGCATCTGTCTTTTGTAGTGCAGATGCTGGATCATTCCTGTCCGTACTTCTCCTCTCTCACATCTGGATGACAATTCATCAATACATCTATCTACTGCTATCAAGCTCTCATGCTGGGGCTGACACATTGTAACTTTTATATGATAGAAGTCTCTTATTGGGCGTTGTCTGACAATGAAAAGCTCTTTTTCACTTTCATAGCAATTAATTTACAACTGATATAAAAAGCTTCATAAACTTCGCAGCTGCTCATGTATAGTGCTGTCTCTTACTCATTCAGGCAGATCCACAATCACCCTTATCTGCTTAACTCTTTTTAAATTAATAGGGGTGTTAATGTGTCCCATGATGACTGTCATGTGCAAATCTGCATGGAGTTTTCTACTGAAATGGCATTTATTGTAACATGACACCACAATGGCATGCTCTGCATTGCAGCACACATTACACAAATGTTGGACCATATGTGTAAAGTGAAACAGGATATTTTAAGGTGTAATTTAATTTGCTCCATAGTACCGTAGAAGGAGGGCTCTTCTTTGTGACATACTAAATAATAACACCTTTCAACTGTTAGTTAAAAGTCCAAGTAAGGACCATACTTAGTGTTTCATATCACAGAAGGGTCAATGTATGCGGCTGCAGCTGTAGATGAAACCAGTAACCCAGTTAATATATCTAAAACAAAATGTGGACAAGTATTGGGCCCATGTCTCTGCACTATGGGTTTTATTATCACACCCTATGATGAAGAAAGTTTTGGAAGAAACAACTTCTGATCCTTTTAGTGGGGAAGTTTGGGAAGTATCAGGGAAATGTGTACTTTTTACACTTTCTTCTGGACAACTAGACATTTTCTCCGAATGATGGTGCTAGGAGAAACAAAACATAGAGATTCATCCTCTGGGGATCATTAATTCAAATGTCATAGAAATCTGGTGAACACATGGTATGTCTGAGAGGTAAGCATTTTAATATCCACATATCACTGACTGGTTGCTTTCTTATTTTAGTTGTATTATTTTAGTTTTATTCCACAGCCAACTGTTGGTTTGTTTGCTCCTTCAGTGGTGATAAGAGCGGTGGTGTAGCACCATGAGGGAGTGTATGAGTGATGAAAGTGTATATGCTCTACTCAAGCTGCCACCTGTCCTGAAAACAGTGTTGGTTATAATTTTGGCCTGATGGTGTTAGATGAACGATCAAACGTTCACCAAAAACATTTCCAATCATCGTCCTGGGACCAAGAATATCCACAGTATTCACAGAAATGTGATCAGTAGCTATCAAAATATTGTGTTGGATGGATGGATGGTAACAGACAGGCCACTGCAACTCAAAGGAAATGGAAGACTCACAATTTAGTCATGCATTAACTTAGTTGTTTTGGCATACAAGATAGAACTGCAACTTAAAAAAAACATGAAACAAATTAGTAAGATTTATTTTGAAAGAGCTGTGCATTGATCGTAATTCAAAATTCAGAATCAGTTGATGAAAGTTGGTGAAGTGGTGAGTCATGCTTTGTAAGGAGGGGGAGGGGCAGTAAAGATCAAAGGTCCAACAAAAACAAACAAACAAATGTAGACAATATGCTTTTGAACGACAGCGGACTTTACACATATTTTATCTATTAATTTTAACTACATGGAGTTAGATGCAAAATATTGTTAGGTCAGTATGCCCATAATTGGCTTTTATGAGAGTGATTCAATAATGTTCATCTTATAATATTTCAAGTTCAAAATATGAATAATTTCAGACCATTCTTCAATGTATCATTCTGTCTAAGCTTGATTATGGGGATATTGTATATTCATGCCTCTCTCCGCCTTAAAGCCTCTTGACTCCGTGAATCACATTGTACTACGCTTTGTCACACTCTCATGGTGTCTAAAAACACGGGATGGTCTTCTTTAGTCGACATAAGTGAGTTGCACTATGGAGTTTATCTTCAAAGCTCTATTGCAAAATCTCTGCTCTCTGATCACATCGAAATTCAATAAATATAATATCAGGTCGCAGGATATTTTAACGTTATCTGTACATGTTCAAACAGAACTTGAGCCTAAACGGCTATGCTTTTCACAAAAGTTATGAGTTACAAAGAGTTTCAAATATTAAATCTTCCATTTCTTTTGATGATTTTAAAATTCTATCCTCGAGTCTGTGAATGCTACATGAAAGTGCTTTTCTCACCCACTTTTCTTTGAATGTCAATTGAGTGTTTGTTGTGAATCTTTACGTTTTGTCCACGCTCAGTACAACAGTATATGTTATTGTCTACACGTCTCTCTTAAAAAAGGGATTGTGATCTCGAAGAGACTATATTTTTTTAATAAAGAACACTATTAAATTACATTTCAGTGATACATTTAATATAAATATATTCTCTGTCGCAGCTGTCAGAACTATTCCTATGTGCAGTAAACGCAACATAAAGGTTAACTTCCTTTAACTGTGGTATTTGTAGTTTTATAAAAGTGACAGAATCGGGTTTTCCTGTCTAACACGGGTCCTTAAAACTACACTTCCCACAATGCACGCGCACAATTCTGTCCGTCATAGAAGGTGAGTGTATAAAGCATGTATTTGTTGTTTGAACGTGTTGTTAGAAATAGCACTCCGTGTCAGTGTTTAATTCAGGGATATAAAAACGACTGGGCTGCTTTAGTGTTCATTTTACTCTAAACAGTTTTGTAACAGAGCTAACAAGCATAACGCGTCGTCTTATCTCTGCTATGTACAGAAAGACATCCGGGAGCATGTCAGTCCCTTTAAATGAGCTAACCTGTCCGACTGTATGTGATGTTGCATGTTGAAAAGCTTTTAGTTGCTGTTAGCTAACTAAATAACAGACGACAGTCGTTCGTTTTATTCGGCCGGACTTAAACCGATAAAGTGTATGTTGTTTTATTAAATGGTCGATTTGTCAGCGTCTCTTCCTCACCGTGGAATCCAGCCGGTACTAAACACTGAACATATGCATTTAGGCTATCTGCTTGTTCCTTATTGGAGCAATACTATGTGATACCAAGCAGGATATTCCAAACCTTATTTTATGGCTGGCCAATGTTATCAAACGAATATTCTAGATGTATCTTAATGCACACCTCCCCAGCCTGATGTATTTTGCATCTGTGGAAACGTTGTGATCTCCACTTGCACTTCACTAGTGAACCACAAAACTAGTAGTTGGAAGTTCAACTGCATTCATATTGATTTAAGTGGTTATATTACCTATTTCCCCTATTTTGTTGTGATTTTTTTAATTTACCATTTCTTCTCTATTGTAATTAAAGCACCTTTGATCACCACTTTTTCTTTTAATGCATTCGTCAGCCACCACCACACACTTGACCTTTCACCTTTTGTGTCACGTCTGCATGTGCAAAAAGGATAAACCTCCCAAATCCCTGAGGAAGCATCACCATGGCCTTGCTTAAGCATACATGATATTGACTAGCTCCCCTGACCAAAACCTTTGACTTGTGAGCTATGCAAGCTGAGCTCTCTACTGCAATTTATTTTTTCACTTTATGCCACATGCACATTGTCAACTTGATCATTCTTTTTACAAAATAGTTTGAACTACTTTAGTTAACCAAAATAACTAAAGCAATTTTAACATTTTATATCTGTATATATATGTATGTATGTATATGTTCAACAAGAACTATTAAAAAGTTGTTCCACCTCCAAACCCTTGGAGAGACATAACCAGAACACAGTGTAAAGTGGCCACCTTAAGAAATGTATTATGCTTAAAGTCTACTCAAACTTGTTTTTAGATCACTGTTATCATGATATGCATTTACAAGAAGTGCTAATGCGCTACATATTGTCTATAGTGAGGGGCATTTTAAAACCACTTCCTTGAAAAGAAGGAGTTTGAATAATGCACGTTCCAGCAGGTTGAATATAAGCTGTCCCATCACTTTTTAGACCATAAACATGAATTGTGTGAGCAACTGAACGTGATCATTTCTAAGTTGGAGGCAATTTAATTTGACTGTTGCGGTGATTTACACTGCCTGCTTTACTGGCAGTGTGATAGGATTTTATGCTTAACTTGATGGATAGTAGGCCTGTGGCCACAGCATTAGAAGTTGGATTATGCATTGTTTTTTGGTGGAAACGTTTTTTCTTTTTTGCAATCTATAAACTTTATATTTTAACACAGTTTTAGGGCTTTCATGATAACAATTATTAAAACATGCTTTATTTAAAAGTAAGATGGAAGAATATGACCGACTACAGCACACCTCCATGTTTTGGATTTTAGAATGGGCAGCAGTTTCATGTCAATGGTGGCAAGCATATCACAGAGTTGGCCTTTGGTCTCAGTGAAATCACTTTCCAATTGACTAAATGTTTCCTGTTTCCTTTTCTAAGTGAGTTTACAGGAGGATGCTGACTTTTTGAGAAATTCTCCTTTTTGCTGTATTAAAGGGACAATGTGTAAGATAGGCCATAATTTAAACTACAAAACATTTTACAAAATGAACTAACGTTATCAACAGAGAGTTGACGTTTTGTGTTGCAGAGGTATCTGCTGTAATTAGCATGCTAACAGCTAGCCCCAACCTGTCCTGTCTTGTAATACTTTTTTCAATGTAATGTTACTGTGGACATGTATTTGTGGTATGTGCATGTAGTATACAGTATGCATGTAAACAGCTCATTACATAATTGGCTTTTTTTTTTTTAAAGTCAATCAGGTTTGTCGATATTGTGCATGTGTGGCCTGTTGCCCAAAAACTTTGGTGATTTTGGTATCCTGAGAAGATCAAATTTCTTTGCATATTTCTACTTCTGTTTTTGCCATACACTATAAAATATGGACGTAGTCTCTGTTAGGTCACCCATAGGTTCATGAAGAGCCTTTGTAAAGCTGAAAGTGGGGTGCTCCGGCCTGTCGCCGTCTTGGCATTGACACCACCATCTAATTTCCGGCTAGTCCAAAAATGGGCTTTGAGGTGCGTCCGGGTGACGCAGCAGAGCAGACAGCTAGCGGCTAGCGTCCTGAGACTGCACCCACCTGTCACTCAAAGCAACCTCACCCCTAATATTGCGTAACTTTAAGTCTTAGTACAATTAAAATGGATGAGTCATATAATATACTGTATTTATGAATGCACCCCTGTACAGTTGTCATGAAAAGGGAAATGAGTTTGTACCCGGCTGTAAACATGTTTATTTCTGCTGTAAAGTTGGACATTTGAACATAGGGGTCGATGGAGATTGACTGCAGGAGGTCGGAGTGACCAGCTGGATTTGATTAATTTTCAGAATAATTTCTTCGCCAGTTTTCAATGATGCTGTTAAGAAAGCTCACATGACTTCACCCCCCTCTAATGGCAGCCATCTGTCCGTAAGGAAAACAGCTCCTCCTCTGAGATGTTAGTGAACTCGACACAAACACCTGCTCAGAGCTGCAAAACACATGTGTTGTCCTACGATTACATTTTACTGATTTGATTCTGTGCTGATACAAGTATTTTTGTTAGTTTTTGTTGCTGCTGCAAATATTCACTACTTTAGAGAAAATGCCATCTCATAGGTTGTACCAGTGCTAATTTGCATTGATGCATGTAAGTCCTGGTGGAGCCTGAGGTGTGTGTGTGTGTGTTCACATAAAGCATCAACAGTGTGCATCATTATATCAGTGATACTGTATCCCTCAGATCTGCTGACCTGCTTTACACCATAACTCCACGTGGAGATTTGCCTGTATCAATTACTCACCATCTATTCATGCCACAACAATGGCGTGCACAGTTGATTTGGTTTCTTTCTGCTTCATGTATAATTCAATAGAGCCGTGTCCATTCTCTCATAGCACCATTCTCTCTCTCTCGTCCGACATGCGGACATGTTGTGTTGGTGCATTGTTTGCGTCATTTCTGTCCCTGACACACATAAGTTCTCCAGTTGAATGATTGCTTTGTAAAATATAACTGAGCTATTTGATACGATGTTCAGATATCTCTGAGGAGATTACATATTTTATCGGCACCAAAACAGTGCTTAAAAGTTGTTACTTGAATTATGTAACAAGTCCTCCTAACTTAACCGCAGCATGCTGTAGGTCAGGGGTCGGCAGTTTGTTCACTGGCCGGCCGACTTGTATTTACAGTAGATTTACACTACGGTTTGTTTTAGGAAGTGTATCGTAGTGCAGATGTCATTTTGGCCATTAAAGTTCATCCAAACAAAACACATCAGTTTATGTTAATATGCGTTTGGCAAAACCTCCCTGCTCTGTGTTGTGCTATGAGACTATAGCTGTAATTGATCGGGTATCCACACTCTACACACTGCTTCAGTTAAGGCTTAGTGGAAATAGAGGATTTAGAATCCTCTTTTAATGGTAACACAGATATACTCCACACAGCACACAGTGACATTTAGACTCTGCTTTAAACCCATTCTAGTAGCAGTAGGCAGCTACTACACAGCACCTGCGGGGGTCCGGTGCCTTGCTCAAAGAGGCCAACTGGTAACGCTCCAGTACCAGTCCACATGCAATCATTGATTACTATCAGATGCTACAAGGTCATATTCATTGGGACTTATAGAAACGATAAAAGGGAAAACATTAGCTGTCATCAGGAGGCCAGCTATATTTGTTGGAGGGATGGATTTGTCCGCACCAGTACTGCAGGCTGTTTGTCATTGTCTTCCAAAATGACTCGTGTGAACCATATCTGATGTGATACTGTATGGGCATGGTAATGATGATGTGTGTGTTTTATTAGACCTGGTGGCTCTATGCTTAAGACTTTCTTAGGTTTAGGCACAAAACGACTTAAGATGAGGAAAGGATGGCGGTCGTGTTGACTGTTAGCAAGAGATGGAATGCAAACTTCACACTTCAGAGCCACACAGTCTCCTGATGGAAGTAAAGAAACGGGCACATGCGTAGCACTGGTGAACAGAAGCATTGTTCTCATCACAGCTCGCTTAGAAATGAACTGATCAAGGACACGCACTCCAAGGACAGAGAATGTAGTCTCTGGAACTCACTATGTCAAACATGATTAAAGCGGGCCAATACAGGCGGTGGTGGTACTATCATGTGCACACACGTGCATGTGAACCGTGCCTTCAGCTGGCTAGCAGCGTATTTTAAGAGTTGTAATAATTGTATGACTAAAGAAAATGACAGTTGTTACATAGTCTGTTGTAGTGTCTACGATGTGAATTCTTTGATATTAAATGTTGATCTGTTTTCTGTGGTTAATATTTGTTCCTAAATTGTACTAATGTATTTAATGGCATGGTTAAGATAGGTTTGAGAATATGACTACAAATACTGACTGACTAAATATTTTATAACAATTACATTTTTCATTCAAAATATTATTATTTACATAAAAGGACATTTTTGCCTTTTTAAAAAAAAAAAACATTTAAACATTTGAACATGTATTCAACATTTTACCTGTCACATATTTTTATATGTATACATATTTATATGTACTTTTATTTTTATTTAAATAATGTATTTTGATTATTTTAGTTACTAATTCTATATTTATATATGAACTAATATCATGTTTTACAGTATTTCAGTTTGAACCTTGTATTTGATAGAGGTGGAATAAAGTTGATTTAGAAATATATATATATATATATATATATATATATATATATATATATATATATATATATATATATATATATATATATATATATATATATATATATATATATATATATATATATATATATATACGCAAAATAAGCAAACACAAGATATAACCCATGCAACTAAATATCCAATAACTCTTAGGTATATATATATATATACATACACACACACACACACACACACACAGATGATGGTATTTATGATAGTTGTTATAGGTTGAACTAAAATAGCTGACGGAATTTGTCTAATTTGGAGCAGAGAGCACTTTGTCCTGTGTCACATTTATCCACATATCTGGGTATGTAGTGTCGGGCTCTTTGATAAATGCCAATAAAGTAAATGAACACACACTTTAACCTACATGTTATCAGGGCACTGCTGGCATTTTGTCTCGTCTTTGATACTGTAGGGAAATTAATGTAGCAGAAAGTTGGAGAGTTGTGTGTGTGTGTGTGTGTGTGTTAGATGTCAGAGGAGCTGCCAAATGATTTGCACTGCAAGGTCATAAGGTCAACGTCAAGGTGTGGACAACGGGGCTCTGCCGGACCTTAAGCTGAATATCAATGCTCCAGCTCTCTCCCTCGGTGGGTCTCACATTTACATCAGAAATCACATCCATGCTGCTTTCTTCTCCCATAGGCAAAGGGAGCAGAGCAGCCGGTTCTTTCTTTCTCAGCCACCAACACGAGCAATCCACTGCAGCACTGAGAAGGCATCCTTTACAGGTACAGATTACACAGCGAGCACACTGCCCACTGGATCCGTGTGATTTGGGGTTGTAGTGGTTTTGAATGTTTTAGCCCAATAATTACACAAGGCAGCGATTTGTTTTCTGCTCAAATGAAGCCAAGACTTGAAAGCTAGTTCAACAAGATTATTTTTCAAATGTATCTGCCGACAGCAGTGGGTTTGACAGAGAGCATTCTTAAATGCAATAACAAGAACTTTATAAACAATCTACATGACTCCATCAAAAAAACCTTTTAATAAATTATGTTTACAAATGGTAGACATTAATGTGAAGTGTACACAATTTGTCTTTAAACATACAAACCTGCACAATCCTTTTTAAGGTGGAGTATTCATCCTCCGTAATGCATTAGTGCAAATCAACTGTGTTGCAAACAAACCCTTGTGAACTGTGTGCAATCAAATGGCTCACTCATCAGTATTTGCGAGCTCACGGCGCTTTAGGCTGAAGCCCCACCAATCCACTCAGTGACTAATTCTGCCTCCATTCATTTCGAATGAAAAGTGAGTAATTTGCTGCACCAAGCTTTGCAGTTCTGGGAAAGGAGGACAACACATCAGAATCAGGTCCTAGGCGGGTACCAGTAAGTGATTATCCATAGTTATAGTCAGTACTTATCAATTATGTTAATAAGTAACAAGAACAATCATATGGCTGTGTATGACACGCATCTAAACCCTTCAGTAACAGATTTAAATAAAACTCGGGACAATCCCTTTTCTGCTAAGACATGACCGTGTGTTTGCGTTGCTGCTGATGCATGAGTTCAGTTTACACGTCTGATTAATTTTAATAAAAACAATCTAATATAGTCTCAATATTTACAATTCACTCGATCAATGCAATCAATACTTTTCTTCACAAATCTTCCACAGACCCTCTGCGATATAGACACAGACATTAGTCGTCCACAGACCCTCGGTTGAGTGTGTTTGGGCTACTGTTGAAACAGGAAATAAAATACAAGAAAGTCATACATCCATGTAAAGCAGCACCAGCAGGATATGTTCAGTTTGCATAGGCAATAACAAAACATTTGTCAGCATAAGGTTGATATCTGGACCGGCACATCGGAGTGCAGCCAAGTGTCAAGTTCTGCTGAATACAGAAATACTTTTAAAAAGAGAGCTTTTTTCTCTGGTAAGCAGCACAGGCAGTATGTGTTCATGGCTTTGAGTGGACTTGACTGATCTTACTGATTCATGCTCGTCTGCATTCCACCCTTCTAAGGAGATGTTGTACTGTATACCATTAAAGCATTTGATGGGGTTGGTTTTTGACGTAGCATATTCCGAAGGAGGCTATTTCACTCATAGTTTACACATGTAAATGGCCTATGAAAGGGGAGTTATGTTTAAACGGTGCTATTTGGCAGCTTCCTCCTCATTGTGCATTGCTGTCCAATTCTATGTGCGCTCTACCTTTAATGTATAAACATTAAGTAAAGCTGTTCGAAAGGCACTGTATGCTTCCAGTCATGTACTATTTACTTGTGCTCACTGTTTTCAGTAGCGTAACAAATTGATGGGGGACAAGTCAAAGTCATTGATGACCTTTTTGGATTATTCAAATGCAATAAAAAGAGTCTAGTGCGATAAGTATGATTATTTAGAATATACAGTTGCATGCTTTGATGCCCCTCTGCTGAGTCTATCCTGTTAGTGTTGCTGCAGCGGTGGATCACATCTCTTGGCGGGAGCTTAGTGTATGTCAATGTCAGCACCTGCTGAATGGGGAAGAAAAAAGACACCACAGCTGCCTGTCTGCAGATCCCAGCAGAGGATCAGCCATTTATCCCCACTCAGTAGCTTGTGCCATTAATCCATCTTAAAACCATGGCCCTCGCTCTCATGCACATTAACTAGTTAGCTTCTGGTCAGACTCCATTTGTTTCTGTGTGGTCAAGAAGATATTTTACAACAAGTGATTGCCAATGACAACAATGTCCTACAGGAAGGTAACCCAAAGTATGGTGTGAGGGAGAGGAGAAGGGAGATTGGAATTTGCTGTGAAGAAGACTCTTCACAACGCAATTTAATGTGCAGTAAAATAATGAGATTCTGCAGCACACATTAAAGATCAATGTCAACTTTGTGCCAATACAGGAAGTAGTGTGTCCTTTATGCTTTGAGACAAAACGTAAGGGTGTGGTGCATAATATCCCGGGGAATTATGTCAAAATTGGAAAGTATCTATGCCTCAGGATTTATGTCAAATACCGACTGTAAGTACCAAAATATGAAGTTGTGTGTCCTTTGTGTAGTGAGGCTGAAAGTAAAGCTGTCAGTAAGCTTCACCAGAAGTGCTTGTCAGATGGCCGAAGAGCTATGGAAACCCTTTCTTTCCACAAATTACTGATGTTGAATTAGGGGCGCTGCATCCAACGATTCCTGTAACCTTCCGAAACCGACTTGCACACCCACGTCATGCTGTGATTGGCCAGCTGTGCAGGGGTGAGGAAGGTTTCAGGGTTTGAACTTTGCTTACTTTTTTTCATTTGTTACCAGCACATTGCAGCATCTCTTTGTGCATTACAGCTACCTGTAGCAATGGAAGAGTGTGAAACCGTTGACATGGATGTGTTCCGCATCACCCACATGTGCACGGGGAACCCACTCAGCAAAGATAAATGAGTTCGACCTTATTTATTTGTTATTGACACCTTCACTGAAGATGTCCCCTGTCTGTGCACTAAATGCAATTCTAAATGTGGTTCATCATCATTATTTAGCTTATATTTGTCAAACACTGAAGATGACTCTTCTCTCTGCAGGATACAACCTCTCACACACACATTAATATACTGAGCCTGTGGGGGGGTGGGACTGATGCACAAAGACAGGCATGTTTCTCTATCAGCATTCTCACATTGTTTTGTAGCGGAGGTAGATGTTGTCTGAATCGCAACTCGTTAATCTAAAAAATGTAAACTCTTTTATTAGAATCACAACGTGTATATATTAAAGTAGCCAACTGGACTTAAGTTAACATTCAGCTGTTTGGGCGGCAGCCGGCACTTGGAGAGAGTGGTGTGTTCAGACACACTTCCTAGCATTTGCTACTGTGTCAGATCTGGTCCAACATGGCTACAGTAAACAGCCATGTAGTCTCACAGAGCCGGACCTCGCTCCACTCGGCACTGTGACAGCCACGCCACCTCTAACAGGTCCTGACAGTTGAGTAGAATGTTTTGCTTTGAGGTTGGTCGTTGGTGATGGGATGGCAGTTGGGTCTGGGAAGGTTTGCCACAGTTGCTTTGCGTGAATGTAATTTAATTTAAAAGAACATTCTGTATCTTGAAGAAGTGTTGGGACCCTTGGGTCACTGCAGACACCCAGGCTCGAACCTCTGCTGCCGGTTCCAGCTTGGTGTGTACTTCATTGAATGTAATTGTCAGTGAAGTTGATGAGGGATCATGTCTTTGTTGATAGGACCTCAGTAAGTTGGGAAGGAGACTTTTACTTGTGGAGAGGGATATAGGAACCACAAGTGACACGTACTGTAGGGGAATAAAAGTTGATGTGCGTTTCAGAAAAGACACAGCATTGACGAAAAAAGAGAAAAGGAACTCTTCATAGTTGCTGTCATTCTGCTGTCACTGCACTATATGTGAAAATGCACCATACAAATAACAAAAGTGTGTTTGGTTTAAGAAAATGTATTAAATGTGGAGAGAGGGAGATTAGAGAGAGGAGGCAAAAAGCAGAGTGTCAGTACATAGTAATCAACTACTGCTTGTTTTTGTCAGCTGTCTCGCCTCAGGCTTAAACAGAATTTGCCAAGCTTTTAAAGCAGGTATGAGAGAAGTGGAGATATCTCTTGCTTTACTGAGCCACCTTCTCTGTTTCACAGGAAAACTAAGCAGACACTTCCTCCTCGTTTAGCTAAACAGTATAACAGCTCTGTTTTGATTGTCTGTCTGTAAATGGTGGTGCAAATGCACCGTGCCTTGCTTTTTTGATACTCTGGATGTCAAATCATAAACTTTCTAATTCTAAACATAAAGGCATCAAAGGGCCACTCAAAAATTGTCGAAGTAGGTTAGTGTTAGTTTGACAATCAGACCATTCTATTTCCATTAATTCATTCAGTATGACACTGTGCTCATGCTAACCCAGGGGATGTCAAAGTCCGAGACAGTGGGCCCTGGCCACATCAAGTGGAGAATCCATGCCATAGACGCTTAACAATTGTGCCATGATGGCTTCATATTTCTGTTTCACATAACTTCAGACTACATCAAATACAAAAAAAGGTCTGTCCTGAGGCACTGATTAGTTTATAAGCTTGTAGCTTCACTAGCTACAGTGTCAAAGGAGCTTCCCTACTGATGGCAAGTAATATCCATCCACTGACATCATTTTCAGTAAACCGACACAAAAGCTACAATAGCGATTTGTAGGCACAGTTATCTTGTGAAGAAGTGAAGATGGTATGATGGTATGAAGATGGTATTATCAGTGCTCTTAGGTTGTTTAATCTGACTCTGGATAAAAGTGTTTCTCTAAATGTTGGACTGTTTCTTTAAGAGAGATAAAATGTAGGCCAATGTTAAATAAATGTTTGACCACATTTGATGGCACAAACCTAACTCGTAGAGCAAATTAGGGACAAATCTGTCCTGATTGGTCTCCCTTCAGTTCTTGACACAGACAAAATCCAGTTTGACATTTGTTTTAGTTAAAGAAACAAAAAAAACACACAAATCTTCTTTTAGTTTTATGCGTGGCTTTATTGCAGAGGATTTCAGCTATGTATTATCATTTGTGTGCATTATTACTGCCAGCTGGTGGATCTGTGCATGCTACACTGAGCAAAGACAGCAAATATTAGCCGCAGTAAATGCCAGATTTGTTCATGTAAGATCCCATAACCAGAGGCCATTAATGCAACAGAGCCTGTCAAACAGCATTTATTGGAATGTACTCAATAATTTTACTTGGTCACATTATAAAAAAAGGAAAACTGCTATTAACTATTTTAATTGGATTAATATGATGATTGATTCTGAATGTGTCACACTTAGATAAGAGTCATATTACTATATTATTATGTCAATCTGTGGTCTAAAAGGCTGAGGAAAGATGAAAGTTATGTTTTAATATGAATCAGTTTCTTTTAAAAATATTATCTGATCTTGATTTCTCAATGCATAATGTGCATCATTCCACTCTTATCTAAAGTATGTGCATATATGTGCGCCTTCACATTTTAGTCTAGACTCCATACACTTCTTCTCAGTCAGATTTAAACTCTGCTTATTGTAGTGTGACGACGTGGTTGCAGGGCAAGTATTTATTTTTTTCCCCCATTCTCAAATGTCCAAGTTGAAAGAGAATTCTGAATAATACCGTACAGAACCGTACAGCCAGTGCTTGCAAACTGACTTTAATGATCTACTTACTCATCTTCAGAATTTTCCCCAACTGGATGTTCATCCAGACTGCTGACTGCTTATGTGTATTTGTGTGGACACTATATTGCAAGTAAAGCTCTTTGACGTGACTGATGCAAAGAGGGTCTAGGGATAAGACCAGAATAATGTAAATCTTAGTCGGAGCAGTATGCTTGCCCTTAGCATGGAATTTTCCCGCTCTGACAGGCCATCACTCAATAGATCAGAGCAGTGATCAAGGTCACTCTGCGTCCAGAACCTTGCTGCCCCGGGTGGAGTTCTGCTGGAACAGGTCCAGGAGCTTCACTGCTGAATTGTCCTGCATCTGTCATGCATGTCAAAATATCAAGGAACATTAAAGCAACTCACCAATCGGGAAGATTCCAAACTCAATGAACTGACCCCAAAGTGTCTCGGTGTCAAGCAGGATTAGAGACTTTAGATACTTTAAATGCTAAGGGAGAGTCTTTCAGTGCACTCTATCCTCTGTGCTTCAGCCAAGGAGGCATAGGATCATAACTGAGGAAGAGACAGGAGATCCCTTGCACCAGCAACTCACTGTGTCGAGCATTCAAAGCAAAGATGAACAAATGTTGTTACTGCCTTCCAGAACAACCAATCTAAGCATTTTCTGATGTACTGTCCATATCAGCAGGATGGTGTTGTTCGCCAGTGCTTTCTGAAATGCATATGATCTTCACTAAAACGGTTTTATATGAGTGATTTCTAAGTTGACATTTGTATGGTTAAGGTTTGGCTACTTTGTTAAAGTGAGGGTGCAATCATGTTCATGGTTTAAAGAAATCCATTGTCAGTGTTTTTAAGAGATTGAATCCAAACTGCCAAAGTCTGAAACGTTGACCCAACCTCCTCCATAAGACATTTAGCAACTTTAGAACAACTTCGGTCCGCCTTTGCTACTTGAGATGGCAGCAGTAACTCTCATTACTGCAGAAGGTTGCTTGTTAGACTAAACTGTTCCTAAAAAACAATGCTGCAAAGCATGCTTCGTTCAGTTTATTCCCAACAATCATCCCTTTCACTAATAAAATGTTAAATACTTCCAGCATAGTGTCTTCAGATATTGTTTCTCTGAAGTCTTATGATTTCACTTTCTTGGGCTTGGTTCATGAACTGATCTGTAATTAAACTTGACTTAACTTAAATCCAATGAAACATGTACGTATGTATTTTCCATCCAGTCCTATGGAAATGGATTGTGATGACTTTGTGCCAAGAGGACTCTTGAAGAACACTTAATGTTGCTGTAACATAATTCTATTGAGGAGAAACTGGCAGCTCTCCTAATTTAATTTATTTTCTTTAAGTCAAAGAAAAAAAAAAATCAACATGCTTCCATTCTGTTTCATCAAAAGTAAATCATGAATTACTACAACTGTAGTTATTATATTTGAATGCCAAGCGCCCTGTGTGATATCTTTACTTAAATGAAAGTACAGTACGTGCAGTCTGTATAGAACATGCTGTTGATTGAGAGTGAAGCAGGCAGCTGTGTTCAGGAAGACTTGGGGCTTGTGTGCGTTGGACTTAATTTAATTGAGGTTATTTCAGAGCTGACCCTGTATGCTGTTCTTAAACTAGATTCAGGTTGCTGAAATAAGAGCAGATGCTTGCACATTTTTATTTTTTGATTTTAATAGGGGATCAAATCACTTTGAAGATGCTTTGATGTCTATGTGTTAATGGGGGATTGACATTTCAACAAAACCTTCACACTTACAAACTTAAATTGAAGTAACTGAAATGTGAATTATTTATTACAGACGTATTCAGACAATAGACAACTTATTTGCTTTAAGTGGCTTCAGTTGTGTCTTTACTTATAAAGGTAATACAATGATAGCATGGAGGCTCCACAGTCGGAACCAAGAGCGCAAACTCTTTGTTGCTCCCACATTGCCAACAGTGGTGCTTTCAGCTACACTCCTTCCGTTCTTATCTTGCACAATAAAAGCACTAGATATAAACTGCATCACTGCTTACCATTTCACTAAGAGGTAAAACGGAATACATAGTTTACAGTAGCTATTCTTAGGTGTGTCACAACCAATTGTAGCCTCAGTAGTGCTCCCATTAAAAAAATATCTACAATAAATATCTAAATAAATTAAAGGATACGCAGAAAAAGATGAGCAAAGTTTTCAAACATGAAATTCTATCTCGCGTTCTACACAACACACAGTATGTCATTTCTGCCGCTTGGGAACTTTCCATCAAAACCATAAGAAAAGACAGACATTGTGAAGTAGCATGGCATCATGGGTGGTGTTAAACAACCACCATTGCTTATGAAAATCTCTCTGATGTGACTTAGGCAGGAACCATTTTGACGGACGAGGTAAGGTATTCTAGTTCTGTAGCTGAGGGTTATGAGTTGCGCCTATGCTTGACGGTAATAAAGTAAACCAAAACAAATAATGTAGTACTGTTACTGAGTATAATTCTCTGACACTGTACGTAATTAATTACTTTAATCAACATATCTTGCTATCCTCTGCACCTTAACTATTATTCAAAGTTTGAGTCTGAATAATGGAAGCATATAGATATATCAATAATTTCTGTGTGACAGGGAGAAGTAGGGCTAGCACGGTTGCTCTTGGCTTTACCTTGAGAAGCTCTCAGAGCACATCCTCCGTACACTGTTTCTGGTTCTTGTGTGATGGTGCCTCCCCTGAGATTCTGCCCCAATTGAAGGGGCTGAGGGAAAAAAAAACCCTCCTCTGTTAACTCGAAGACTGATCTGACACGATATCTGCGCTGTATTTTCTACCACTGTCCTTATTCTCTCCTCTCTCGAACTTGAGGGAGATTCTTGTTGTCTCCCAGAGTGTCCTCCTTCCGTCACTCTAATCAGCCCTTTTAATTACTCCCACTATCAGCCACGCAATGCCTCCCTTGTCACCCCTGGGAATCTCTGCCTGGAAAAGGAGAGCAATGGAAGGGCAATGCAGGGGCGGATGGCAAGCAAGAGGCTCATCAGTGTGACTATGGGGAGACCGGGGGCTGTGGTAATACAAGGCCTTTGCCAGTCCATCAGTGACACTGCCAGCTCGCCTTCCTGGCTTCTGGGCAGCTGATGTCGTGATAAATGGGCTTTTCCTGCTTTCCCAATCAAATCCAGCACCATCCTCTAACAGCACTGCAGACAGCCAGGGAAAAGAAAGAGGCTAAATAGCTGCTCAAGGGCTTTGGTCTCGTATACAATACGTTGTGAAGTCAACTTTATTGAGTTCTTTAATGTTCAGATTTTCCTCTTAAATTAATAATATTTAATATTTGTTTTGTGCTTTACTTGGTCACACTGTGGTTACTAGTGGTAACAGCAAGTTCATTTGGACAATGCATGCCCCAGACTTCTTTGGCAGAAGTATTGACCAGAGAGCAGCGAGCACCCTTTGAGCAGCTTCTGTCAGAACTGCCCCAGATGAAGAACAACCTGTGGATGTGTTTACAGCATAGTCACACACACTGTTTACTGATGGAATTCCCCTTGATGTTTTTATATAAAAAAAGACTAAAGAATATTCTTCAATGTCACCCTATTAGCTTGTTTCTGAGCTTTTCAATGATACCCCTTAGCCTATGTGTCACATTATGATACATAAGGAAGACAAACACCATCCCTGAACAGACACGCAGGTTACAATCAGCTTTTTTAGGCCAGGCCATCTGTGTTCTCTCCCTAAGCAATCTGCATTTACATACCTATTAAAGTGAATAGATTGTTAGCTTACTTTGACAGCCGGTGTGATTTTGCAGAGGATTTGGAAGTCTTAGAACTCTTTTTTTCATAATCTAAACAAAATAAAGTGTTCCAACACACAACTTGAGCTCTTTATTTAGTTTGTGAAGGACCTAAAGAAACTTTGTTTTAAACTGCACAGATAATCCTAAACTTTAGGACCAAAGTACATCCGACTGCACATGTGCACCGACTGCACATCCGACTGTGCACCAACTGTATGTATTTACTGTAATCACCATCCTTGATACTACTTTTATTAAGTGATGACACACACCATTTTCATTTGTTTCCTTTTTCCTGTTGTTTAGCCAAATAGAACAAATGAGGAGCTCTTCTTCCTGCTTTCAGGAGGTATCCATGATGTCTTCTAGTGTGATTGTGTCTGCATGCAGATCCCCGATTTATAGTGTGTTTAGAAGCATTGTGCCGCTGCCCGCGTGCAAGTCCATCGCTGTCCGCATCTTCATCCATACTGATGTATGATCAAAGCTTCCATCTTAGAACCATTTTAGTAGCTATTCTAGGGGTGTTGATGATATCACATGATGTTATGACTAACAGGTACAGAACAGCTAGTACATGTACCCTCATTTCCAACTGAACTCCTAAACCTGTGTTATTAAAAAAATAAAAAGTGCTTGACAATGTGCTTGATCTGTGCTATCACTTGTAAGCACAGGCATTGTCAGATCACCCATGGCTTAAACTCTGGGAGTATGACCAGAGGACATTTTCTCAGATGGAAGGACAGAAGTGTGAGTGGAGCTCAGGTTTCTAACAAAGCAGTGTGAGAGGACAGGAGTTGATACATTCTGTACGTGAAGGCTGAGACCAGTGCTTTATATACAAAGAATAATACTTTTAAAGTAATCTCTTTATACAAGTATTTTAAATGCCTTGCTACAGTGTTTTGGACCAGCTGTATATGAGATAAAGACACTTCAGTGGTGGCAAAGTCTGAAGTGTGTACTGTAAGCTGTGTGAGCAAATCAAAAATGTAAACAGTCAATGGGAGTTTGCTCTGCCAAAGATATATGGCTCCATTATGTACATTTGCAATCAATTTTGCAGATCAGTGTGTTGCCTTTTTGAGCTCTTATCTCTCCAATTTTATCCGCTAAAGTAAATCTTAGAATATTATGTTTTGTCTCCCTGTTGAACCAAGATACACACAGCTATTTCTATGTAGCCGTGTGTACCTTAGTTCACAATATGAGAAACAATCATTGTCATATTCCAGGGGTTAGCTGAGAGAGCTTTTACCTCACATTCAGATCCCTCACACAATAACAATACCGTATGATGTAATGTGAATTAAAGAAACATTAAGGTGGAATACATATTTCATCTGCAGTGCCTTGGTGTATATATATTGGTATTTAGGCATGTGAATCTCAAGCACTGCAGTTTATTTATTTATGTTTGTTTTTTTCATATTTAATGAACATAACATCGAGTGACTGAAGTGGTGTGGCATGCAGAACTGTGTTGGCGTCTGCAACTAAAACAAAATGTGGACTGTAAAGCATACAATATTTTTTAATTGTAAGATGTTTTTTTATTTGTAGTATTGCACTTGAAGTCATCCAACGTGATATAACGTTCCCCTTATGCCATCCCGAGAGTAACACTGCTAGCGTGGCAAAATATTAGCACAGAAATATTTTTTTTATCCCCAATATACTGACCACTAAGTAGTTATGTTGATTGTTCAATATGTTGGTGCCTAGTATACATGACATCTTTGTATTTATTACATTTTCACCTTTTGTTCATTTGCTTTCTGAGCTGTCTCTGAAGCTATCACACAACTGTGCACTTTGAACATATAGTACCTACTCCAAAGATACTGTCAAGTTATGCATGATACAGTATTGGCTTTTACTTATTCTCCATTCACTCCAATGTTTTTTCCTCACCCACCATCTTTAGAAGTCAGTCCTTTTTACTATATAAACCATTAATAATGGCCCAAGCCCGTGACTGACGCAATATCATGTAGGTTAAAATTCTGTTGTGTATATGGGTGATTGAACTCATTAGCAGAGCTACAGGCGTGACATACCTGTTGGGATCTGTCTGGGGGCGTCTCGGCTCTCTTTGTCAATAGTGAAGTAGCTTCCTGCCAGAACGCTGCTGTCACACGGGCCTCATCCTTAATCATTCAGCGTAACATCCCGGCTCACGACCCCCATATGTTTGATCACAATGTGACAGAGAAGTCTTATTAGTCCTCCGTATCCTACAGTAATTAAAGCCTTGTTATTTTCTATTCCCTCTGCCCCCACCAGATCGAGCAACACTTCTCACCATCCGTTCCTCCATACTCTCTAGAATTGTCCATCTGCAAGGCGGTGGGAATCCAGCAAGGTTGACGGTAAGTGTTTTTACTGCATACAGGACAAAAACAATGTCTGAGCCATTGATTTTCCGTCTCTTTTTCCTCTTAAGGGATGTAACAAAGTTGATTACAGATAGAATAAACATTACATGTTGTTTTCACATCCTTTCCTTTAGTGCAAACTGCTGCACACACTGTAATTGTAGGGCTGTACAGGAGGGCCATCGAGTACATCTTAAAAATAAAGACATGATTATTTTAGTATTATTTAGTCACTGGGCCCCTGGTTTTATACTCTCAAGCTTCCAACAGCACTGTGACATTTCACAGTAGAAGAAACCATTTATGTTGTAAATTGCATTGCATTTTTGAGATGTTTCTGATGGAGTTGTGAGTGAAAGGGTGTTTTATCTATGTTTTTGAAATATTGCAGTTAATGCTGTGTAACACCACTTCGATCCAACCAGCCTTTTATTGTTGTGTACGTGCTGACACAGGTACACACAGATACAACTGATGCAGTCTAATGGAACAGTAGGAAGTTCTACCCTCGTGAAGTTTCAGCTTTTGTTGAACCTGTTTTTATAGAGGTGGTGATTTCCCTTTATGGTCATTTTGGAGGACGTGATGTTGTTTTGTGTTTCAGGGAATGGCTTCTACTATTTAGTCATCTTTTCTTCTATAAATGACCTGTAATAAATGGGGTAGACAGATATATATTTGCTTCTATGATACAATGTTATGTACAGCTATGCAGTGCGCAATTGGATGCATTATTGCCTACATTAAACATTTAGTAAAACCAATCCAATTTAAATAATATAAGAGTGACTGCTGAAGAGCAGAAAGTAAAATGGCATTTTGCATGTAGAAAATAACATGCATGACAGCTTCCATTTTGTAAAGTAATGTCCTGTTATATTAAGGCCACTTCTGGCGTGTTATAATTTAATTGTCTTATTTTAATTTAAAAACACTGAACAGTAGCTCAATTCTGGTTTCACGCTGAAATAAATAAAATGTGTGTGTGTCCTGGTTGTTGTTCAGCGATACAATCTTGGTGCAGTAGTGTGTGACAGTAGTAGTGATAGGTGTCGGGTTCATCTGTAGGTAAGCTAACTTTGCTCGCATTCAGCAGTGGAGCACAGCAACAAGCTGAAATGATGGTGAAGGGTGCCTGCAACGAGGCCACAGCGTCCGCACTTTGACTCCCAGTGGGGGAACCTTTGTTGTGTGTTGTGCCCCACTCTGTCTTTGTCACCCTGTCTCTGTCTCTCTCTGGTTTTGTGAAGAAATACATCTGACAAATGCTCTACAAAAATATACTTTCACTTTAAATATAAATTGCTCCATCATTGTCTTAATCAGGTACTATAGTTTTGAGCAAACATTACTCTAACAGGAGGAAAGGGTATTTGTTGAGGAATATTTTTAGTGGCGGATGATCAGCATTGTGATGTGTTTTTGGGTAACAATGGAGCTCTGTGGCACAGAGGAATAAGATGTATCAGTCTTTGATACACAAACAATACTTGTTAGTAGGATATACAGTATGCATTGCATTTATTGCAATGTTCTACACTCAGAGGTTAAAGTGCAGTGGGGCCGCTGCTGTACTTGCAGTTATATATAATAACAATATTCATCTGGCAAACTTGTTTTTTTTATAACCATCTTGTGAAAACAGTACAACTCAAATGCACTGTATGCTAGCAGGCCAGAGAGTAGAACATTTCCTGCTCAGCAGTACGGCATCTATTAGAGGCTGACGTTAACTGCAGGACCTCAATTATGTGCCACTAAACCCTTCAGAGAGTGAAAACAGAGGGAGATGCAAATGATCATCTGTAATAGTCCATTTTAAAAAGCCTATTTGTGCTCTGTAATGGTGTCTAATTTTAAATGATTCTGTCCCATATGCTAGCAAATAAATAAACACACCTACATCGGTTTCTGTGCACTTTGCAGTTTGTGTGCATGAATCTCATTTATCTCAGTGTGCATCTTGTGTCGCCGTTGTTTTACAAATCTTCTGATACTGTACCTTTATCACAGCTTCTTAGTTTTCCCACGAGTGGTATCCAACCACACCCATAGTTTGTGCTTTGGTTTTATTTGTACAGATTTGAATATGTCTGTGTGAGCTTTCTGCCACCACCGTGGACGGTGTTCATTGGAAATCATTTATACTAAAGATATAGAGCTTTTAAACACTGTTGACAGTGAGTAATGTGGATTATCCAGAGTTACGCGGACACTGATTCTGGAAAGACAAATTTGTGTTGATTTTTCTTCATATCTCATTTTTCAATACCTTTCGTTTCATTGTGTTGGGGCGGAATTTCAGAGACTTGTCCTATAACAAAATGTTAGTACATTTTAGTTCGCCATTGAAGTCCATCAGCCTTCAGACAGAATACATTTAGTGCATAGAGTGTTACAGCTCCTGGACAGTAATCTGAAGGGGAAACGCCAGGTTCAGTATCATTTTAAAATTAAGAAATCACATTTTAAATCGGCTTATTTAACCATTACTGTTTCCTCCTGTATACTAAATTATATTTCTGCAGTTTTTTAGACTCATAATGTTCTATGTTATGAAAGGAGCAGGAAATGTCTTCTATTATTCAGCAAGCCTACTTTAGAAATGTAATTTTCCTTCAGAGATGATGCTCTACTATTTGGGCATCATCATTCCAAGATGTAATGGACAAGCACAATAAAGAGGAGACACTCGATAAATAAACATTGGAGCCTGCCACTTTAGTTTATATGTTAGAGGCAAACATAATGGTGGAAGGAAAGGTTTTTAAGTAACTCTATTGCTCATTACTATTAAGTAGTGTAAAACACAAAAGAAAACATAATCCAGAGCACTGCATTCACTAAACTCGTCATTTCAAGGCTTTTATAGTAGGATGGTATTTCTATAGGAAGGTAGAACAGGCTTTTCTGGCAGGGTTTACTGTCTTAGTAATAATAATAATAATATTAATAATAATTTTACAAAATCCCATCCAACAAATAAAAATAATACATCAATCAAAAATATGGATTAAAGTGTTCAAAATAACGCTTAAAACTAATTAAAATAAGCAAAGGGTAAAAGAATTAAGAAAAGCCAAACCGTAGAAGTGAGTCTTGAGGGAGGATTCAAAGGAGAGCAGTGGCAAACTATTGCCCTGACAGCAACTGTTCTGTCACCCTAGGTGTTAAGCCGTGACCAGGGAATAGCTAACAGGGCCTTATCAGAGGACCTCAGGCTACGGGCTGATACGTAAGGAACTAGAAGCTCAGCCAGGTAGCTCAGTGTCATAGCAGACAGGGCCTTAATGCTGGTTGCTGTTTGATAATGTGGCCAAAAGGGAGTCAATAAAGAGAAAATAAATTGGTCCTAGAAAGTTGCCCTCCAGCGACCCATACATAGACGATGCTTCAGAGTTTGTAAAGCCATCAACAAACACATCAAATGTTCTGTTTGACGAACATGAAGAGAACCACTGGAGGTCAGACCCTGAGATACTAACCTAGTCAAGTCCTATTTATTTATATAGCACATGCAAGTGCTGTTCAGACAAGTAAGGTATTAAGCACTACATTTTTCATAAATAAAAGAAACGCCAACATAAACCTCAATGCACACATAAACAATGCATAGGCACAGTCACAATCAGCCACATCAGGAGGAGTCAAACGCTAGAGTAAAAATATGTTTTGAGCCTGGATTTAAAAGAGTCAATGAAGGGGGCCGATCTGATAGGGAGGGGGATGCTATCCACAGTCTAGGGCTGCAAAAGAAAAAAGGCATGGTCACCCCTGAGTTTACGTTTAGATCAGGGGTGTTCAAACTACGGACTGCCAACTGCGGCCCGTGGTCCATTTTTAATTGGCCCGCAGCAAATTCTAAAAGTCTAATGGAATATGGCCCAGATAGAAACTTACGCTTGAATGTTTTGTACTTCTTAGTTCTAACACAGACACACAGTTTTGACTTGTCAGCTAACTTAAAACATCACGTGTCAGATAAAACTTGTGCTTTAGATGTTTACTGATTACATGTGATGAGAGTACAGATGCGACAGACACCGCACAGCTGTTCTTTTTCTTTGCGGGGAGTTGACGATAACTCTTGTGTTACGGAAGAGCTGCTTGGTCTTAGGAGTCTAAAGGGCACAACATAAGTCGAGCACGAGGACTTTACCACAGAGAATTTCAAGCTTTCCTGTCTGATGTCGATGCTGAATACGGGGACGCACTCCACCATTCTGATGTGCGCTGGCTGAGTCGCGGCTCCGTGCTGCAGCGGTTTTATTCCCTGAGATCAGAAATCGACCTGTTTTTGAAAGAGAAGGACCGACCTCTTCATGAGCTCAGTGACCCTCCATGTTTAGCAGACCTGGCATTTTTAGTTGATCTTACTGGTCATCTCAACACTGAACAAGAGCCTACTGCGCACATGAAAGCATTCTGTGTGAAGCTCCGTCTCTTTGAGACACAACTATGCAACTTCAATGTTGTGCACTTCCCCTCTCAAATATGTGAGCAAACATTTTCTGTTAACTCTGAACAAAAGCAGATTGAGAACCAAAATGAGCGACAGCATCTCTGTGATGTCCTTCGTATCTCAACCACCAAACTTACTCCTGACCTGCAGCATCCTTCAGTCCAAAGCATCACTGTTGCCACTGTTCCCATTATAGGAGAGTTAAAACATATATTACACAGTATTCATGTTAATAAGCTCAATTTTTCAATAAATTCAGTCAATTAAAGTTGATAACATTTTCTAACTAATGTTAGTTGATGTGTTAACAAGCCCAATAACTTATTTGTTAAACAAGCTTGAGATATATCCATCCCCTTCTCCCTCACCCCCCCCCCCCCCCCCCCCCTCCCTGTTTTTTTTTAGGCAATATACCTCAAAAGTATGAGTGGCCCAGCCCTTCGTATATTTTTCTGCATGTGGCCCTCAGTGAAAAAAGTTTGGACACCCCTGGTTTAGACCGTGGAACAACCAAGAGTCCCGAGTCAGCCGACCTGAGGGGCCTGGAGGTGGAACAAGTTAGGTGCTCTGCAATATAGGAGGGCTAAATATTTAGGACTTTATACACAAACGGGAAACTGAACCACACTAGCAGCCAGTGGAGAGAGACCAGAATAGGAGTAATATGGTCCCTCTTCTCATGCGTGCGTGCATGGATATTTATTTTTGTTCACTCCTCTCCTTTCCTCCGCTTTGTCTCTGACTGTAGGTGTGTGTTTGTGTCGGGAGCGAAGCCCCACCCTTCGCGAAACAGAACTCAAAATTGGTTCCCGACCCCTAGTCTACACTATCTAGAACTTCCTAATAAGAATTTGGTGGGTATTCTGTCCAATGGGCTTAATGATGGACAGAAAGTATCCAACTGACGACAAAATAAGTCCGGTAAAGAAGTGGGGGAGTAAATCTTTAATTGAATGTCTGGAATCTTGACTGTGAAAAAAACGTTAAACTTCCAGTCTGCATTTGAGGCGATGGGTACACTGGGAAAAACAGGGTTACCTAAATGATCAATGCTCTTAAATCAGAACGTAGGCTTGTGCTGGTGGGAGGTAATAAGCTCTGAACAATATTTTGGTCTTGCACTTTTATTTCACTGTTTTATAGTTACACATTTCATATGCTCATAGTGTACTGAGAACTGTGGTTTCTTCCAGTCTCTCAGTCTTCCTACTCTCTTTTCATACTACGGATTCTTTCAGGGATCCAAGGTGATACAGAAGGTATACTTTTTAGTGAACAACAATATTTAAGGAATCCATCCATCCATCCATCCATCCATCGTCTACCGCTTATCCGAGGTCGAGTCGCGGGGGCAGCAGCTCAAGTAAGGAACCCCAAACTTCCCTTCTCCGGGCCACATCCTCCAGCTCCGACTGGGGGATTCTGAGGCGTTCCCAGGCCAGAGAGGAGATATAATCTCTCCACCGAGTCCTGGGTCTTCCCCGGGGTCTCCTCCCAGCTGGACGTGCCTGGAACACCTCCCTAGGGAGGCGCCCAGGTGGCATCCTTACTAGATGCCCGAACCACCTCAACTGGCTCCTTTCAACGTAAAGGAGCAGCGGCTCTACTCCGAGTCTCTCACGGATGGCTGAGCTTCTCACCCTATCTCTAAGGGAGACGCCAGCCACCCGTCTGAGAAAACCCATTTCGGCCGCTTGTACCCGTGATCTCGTTCTTGTGCATTTAACATTGAGACAGTTCACTTCATCATTGATACTTTTGCGTAAGAGGATTGATTACTTAAAACAAAGAGTTGAAAACAAGACATAGATGATCCTAAATAAAATGTTTAAAACCAAAGTTGATAAATCCACACCCAAAGTCAAAAGTGTGTCCAATGTATGTATGTATGTAATGTGTGTAATGTGAGTAGGGCCTGACACATGTTGAGGGAATTAAAAAAACTTTAGAATGTTTTAAAAAAATCAATAGCAAAGCTCTCAGAAATGTCATCAAGATATAAGTTAGTCACCAGCATCAAAAGTTGTCATAACAGAAAAGTGACAGTTAAGGCAAAAACTCATAATCGGGGGGCATACTTCTAAAAACAAGCTGTGTTCACCTGGTTCAGTAAAGCTGAACGGTTATAGATGTAACAGACTGTAAAGCCCCCGGAGGCAAATGTGTAATTTGTGATATTGGGCTGTATAAATAACATTTGATTTGATTTACATTTCACAGCATATTGTAGCTTCATCCAACACTATATCTTTTTTATTAACCATATAACATATTTTCAGTTGTAGCTTTAGTGGGCTATAGGGATGGTTTGATTTGCATAGTAATGCCTGTATGTACTATGCAAAGGTTCTTCAAATAGCAGTGAAGGTTTGTTGGCTGTCACAGGTGGTGATAAACCTTCACTTGCATTAATGTCTAGTAGGGGTAAAAATCTCAAGTTTCATCATGATACGATAGTATATTGATTCTTTGGACAACGATACGATATTTGCCGATATTACAAAGTCTCCTATCATACAATTTTAAGTAAAATTAAGTAAAATATGATTTGACAATTTTGTTACTGAAAACAATTTATTATTTTTTTAATAAATAGAATAAAAATAGACCTATGTTTTATGAGATCGGTTTGCTGGTTAAAGCTGGTGAGTGGCTTGTCACTATAACGAGAATATCTGGTCCACCTTAAAGGTCAGCCCAACTCAAGTGAGTCCGGGCCATGGTTGTTCTAACTCTGGGGCTAACCCCCTTGAGCATTTATTCACCTAGATATAAACTGCACACACACCGCTGTAATGTTACTGCTACTGGCAGTCAAACACGCTCGCTCATGCTCTCTCTCGGCCTCTCTCTCTATCGACCGCATGCACGGCAATTGTAACCAGCTAGCACAGCTCGCTAACGGCGATACAGCGCGAAAACGGGTACCCGTTACCTGGCATTTTGGATTTGGTTCTTATTTGTAACAAAGTTTCGGTTCCCAACCCTACACAGAACCGTTACATCCCTACTACTGTCTGTTTGAAATAAAACCTTTTTCTTATGTATTTTGTTATTTTTTCCGCTGTACCAAACTCTCACCAAACTGTGACTCCTAATTCGGGATATAACCCAAACCATGTTTACTGTACTGAGCTGACTTTCTTTTCTCTTTTTTACCTTACTTTTTATAAGTAAGTTTTACTGAGAATAGTGCTCTTAGGAACACCATGTTCACAGTGCCCAGGACAACCACAGTCAGATCTGATGGCCAGTCAGCAGCAGTTGGAGGTTAGGGGTCTTGCTCAAGGGCACCTCAGTAGAAGTCAGGTAGCCCAATTGTTCTGTAAGCCTTTTCCCTTAGGCCTTAGAGGGGGAGAAGAAGGGGGGGTTGTCATGGGTTGGTTGCAGTCGGCAACATTGTGCGTTTGAACTGGAAACTGCGTTCCAAACTGCGTTTGAAAATAATGTTCAAAAACATAGTCATCTCTAGGTCACTGAAAATGTCCTATAAAGATTTATTTAAAATAACTATGAACCTTGTATGAGTCTTTTGAGTTAAATGACAAAACTATTCACTTTCTCTGCTCTGTGGTCTTGTCACACGTTGATCTTGGGGGTAACGGTACATCTCTCGCTCAATTCCAATCATCTTCTTAGGTGTGCAGTTTTCTTGTGCAGTCCTGGTGGATGTCTCCCTCCCTTCACCCCCCTGCCTCCCCTCTCCTCCCACAGCACAGCAGAATCCAGTCAACAGCTGTTTGATTAGAGCTGGCCTCCTCTGTGTCTCCGTGCTGCTATCTAACTTCTCTCTACATTCTGTTTGTGTTGGCTGGTAATGCCACACATCTGGCTGTTTTTAGTTTTTAGTTTTTCAGTTACATCGGGGCCACTAACCCTCAGGATCTGAGTGCTGCTTTCTCTTTATTATTCATTTTAATCACGTTGCTGTTTAGCTAAGAGGCAGAACGAGGCCCTTCAAAAGCAGCCCAGTACAACCCACTATTTTGTCAGCACTTAATTGCATTGGTACATTTGGAGTGCCAGCTAAATGTTTAATGCAAGAAGTTGAACATGTGTAATTACTGTTCATTTGATGAGTTGTAAGGTGATAACCGTTAATGTACTTCAGAGGAAAACAACCAGAATTAGTCTTTTTTTACTCCAGGCTTGTTTTGGCCCTCAGTATGACCGCCTGCATCACCACGACAGCTATGCCCACGTCATCATTATCACCATCATTGTTGTTATCATCAGTATCACCATAGTTTCTACAAAAATGCATATTTGCTTTTGGAGACACTGTAGTGCTCCAAACACCACAAATACTGAAACACTATTTTCCCTACATGTGTATTAACAAGACAAAACCCATGTTAAAGGCTCAACATGTGTTGAAGCTAAGATTTTATTTTTTCCTTTTTTTTCTGAGGACAAAATGTATCTGCAAATGTTCAGGTTATTCTATAACAACAACAATAATGCTTGGAATTATAGCTATCACTTTCTATCTGCTTTGAATGACCTCGATCTCGATCTCGACCTCGAGTTAGTGCCACTGAGAATGCTGTTTAATGTGCAGTATTGTAAAACAGTAACTTGTTTATTTAAGTGGAAAATAATGCCAGTAATACTTGATTGACTTGATTATCAGTCAGGTCATTAGAGCAGACTACTGAAACTCTGAGTGTAAATATCTCTGCTGTTTTATAATCTTCTTGTGGAGCTCAGATATCTGTGTTTACTGAGGCACTGGAGGCTGTGTAACGTTATGTTTTGATAGTTTGTATGTTGGCTTGGGTCCGGGCGGCAGAGACGAGGGAACACATCCGGCACCGGGAGTAACAGCTGATGGAGCACTGGGTCTACCCTGTGTAACGGCAGCAACAGAAAGTTTGATCCGGCGGGGAGTCGGCTGAATCAGAGCTATCTGTGACTGTTAACGGAGGATCTGTCCGTCTCCCATCCCTCTCACACACGCTACTCCCGGCAGAACAGCCTCCTGGCAGTGGGGGTGCAAGTCTTCTCTTGTTTCTGCCACTTTGGATTAAACCAAAACAAACTCTTAAAACCTGCAGGGATCATGAATGTAATGTTGACCCTGAGTCTGCTGAGTCAGGCAGCTGTACTTGTTATCTCTCTGTACTGAGGCAGACTGCAGCTACACTAACTCACTATCACCTCCAGAGGAACAAGTGGTATTACAGGCTGGACGGAGCGCAGCTAGCTGTTAGCATGCTCACTTCAGTAGATATCTCTGCAACACAACACAGAGACGTGTTTGACATAACGTCATCACTGTTACCTCTTCACACTCTGTTCATAATGTTAGTTCATTGTTTTAATCTGTTAAAATTCTGGCATATTTTACACATTGAACCTTTTAAGCGGAGGAAATTTAAGTTTTCTCTTTGATTAGTAGCAAATCATTTATTTTTGGAGACTTAAGAAGTGACAGACCTGTATCTACTCAGTAAACAGGGGTAAACATCTCCGATGCAAGGATGTCAAATATGACTGGCAACATGTGACCAAGATGTTTATTTGCTTCTTTTTTCTGGTGGTTGAATGTATTCCATGAAATGCTGATTAAATCATGACCTTCAGGATCTACACAATACTATGGCAACATATCCACTAAGTCTACAGATATTAGTGGAATCTGATAGCTATGAACTGTATGATTTGGAGCAGATGCAACCACACAACTTTGAATACTAATCACAACAGCTTCGCCATGTTCAACCCAACATGAAATCACTGATGGAATATCAATACACCTGAGAGCCAGCCACAACACAAGCACCAAATCAATTCTACAACCCCGATGGATGACAAAACAAGGTCTATTGTTTGAGAGAAAATATCAAGAAATGTTTTACTGAGAAATCATGTTTAAATTGGAAAACCACAAGTTGTGACTGAAGTGTGTGTGCCCCATTACTTGTCATTTATGGTGAAACACCCCGTCTAACGCACAGTTTATTTCTATAAAGGTTACCATTCTCTTACTATGATACAATCACACATCAAAAGCAATGTTCAGAGAAGAGCTGTGTCCACTATTTTGAATGTTCTGTTCAGAACTGGTCGTCAAACCATGAAATAAAGTTAAAGTAGAATTTGCTTTTAAAAACCAAGTAAAGTTGGTGGAACAGTTATTGATGACTGTTCTAGGAGCTGACACAATTATCACCTATTTATTTACAGCTTTGACTTCAGCAGTACAAGTGCTACAGTATATCAGATTTCAAAGGTTAGTTTTTCCTCTTTGGTTAAAGGACACTTTAATATTTGGTTTGAAAAAGAAACCTACACAAGGCTCACATGTATAATACATTTCCAACACCAGTGTTCACATGGAATTCCAGAGAAAGCTTCTGTGTCGCAAAGCACTCTGCTGAAGTTTTAAAAGCACTTTATAAGACATTGTTTAGTAATGGTTGTATTATCTGTTTCAATTGTTAATTCAGAGTTTTAATGAAATGGAAAAGTTTTACATCTGCCATTGGGGAATTGTTAACCTACCACTCAGTCCAGAAACCTTGACAACCGCATGGCAGGTAATTTCTACATTCCGAGTGCAATTATGTCAAATGGATCTCTAAGGACGGGGCTTTTTACCACCTGCTTGTTATTACAAACATACTTTACCACTGCTTAAAGGCTCCGGTTATAACAAAGAAATGCTCAGAATCATTATGTAAAACGACAATACTTCTCACAGGTGGTAAAATGTACTTATTGAAATCACTTTTGTTTCCAAGTTAAAAGGGAAATTGCTCTCCTTGAGCTCGGGAAAGCCTCCATGGCACCTGCACTTAATTCTGGGTATAAAGCTTTCTTCTGCAACAACAGAAATTCAAGTATTCTTTATCATGGCTGGAAAAAACATATCAAACTTACACCTGCTGTGCTCTAACACACATGCAGCTTTGTTTTATTTTTTTTATCTAGGTCAAAAGGGAAGGTTTCCTCTTCCTCTGATACATGTCTTCACACCCTTGTTCATTACTTCAGAATCACAAGGTTCAACCTCTTTGGGATAGAAGCATGGATATATGGAATTAAACCTATTGCTACAAGCCCAGGAGGCCTGTAGCACTTACCAGTGATGGTCTTTGGAAAGACCTAAAGCTTTTGGCCGAGCCAAGAATTTCTATACCTTTTGTAAGATATTAAATATCCCAATACCTTTTTATGTTTTACTACCATCAAAAGATATTAAGTCTCAATGTACACAACTTTACTTTAAATCCAAAGGATTAATTTGTATTCAAGTTTAAGCAACGGCAAAGCATAGAGCTCAAATTGATTATACAACACAACTCTATCCTTTATAAGATTCCCCTATCTAAATATAACTGCTGTAGCTGGTCTAATCTACTTAGGAGGTTTGGAGAGAGAGGGAGGCTCTAGACTTTCCCATGTCTTACG
>NC_041359.1:1750000-1772500 GCF_900634415.1 Cottoperca gobio
CTATATATATATGGTGTTGTATATATATATATATATATATATATTATATATATATATATATATATATATATATATATAATATATATATATATAATGTGTGTATATATAGATATATATATATATATTATGTGTATATATATTATATATGGTAGATATATATATATATATTATATATAGATATGTGTATGTTTTTTCTGTATATCTATGTCTATATACTCATACACATATTGTTGTTATATTTATTGTGTATATATATAGATGTGTATATAGTAGATATATATATGTTTATAGTATTATATATGATGTATTATATATAATGTGTATGTTATATTATGTGTATAGATATATAGATATATCGATATAGAGATTATAAATATCTACCGACCCCCAGTATATATATATAATATATTAAATATATATATACTATATATATATAACAATCAGACATATATATATATATAGGTATGTGGATAGATATATAGATACACAACATACAGATGTGTATATATATATAGATGTGTAGATATATATAGATAGATATGTATATATATGTGTATATAGATTGATAGATAGATATATATAGAGAAGAGATATATAGATATAGACTAGATATATAACCCAGTATAGATAAATACAAGATAATACAGACATATATAACATAATATATATATATATATACACATATATATCTATATTTATATGATGTGTGTATATATATACATATATATCCACATACACATATATATATACATGTGTATATATACATGTGTATATATATATACATATACAGAATATAGATACAGGGGTAGAGATACATGGGGATAAGAGAGATATAATAGACATGGGGATAGATAGACAGAGATAGAGACAGGGGGAGAGAGACAGGGGTGAGAGAGAGAGAGAGAGAGGAGGATGAGAGAAGAGAGAGAGACAGGGGAGAGAGACAGGGGGAGAGAGAGAGAGAGGGGAGAGAGACAGGGGGAGAGAGAGGAGAGAGAGAGGAGAGAGAGGACGAGAGAGAGAGGAGAGAGAGAGAGGCGACAGCACAAGAGAGAGAGAGAGAGAGAGAGAGAGAGACACAGAGAGAGAGGAGAGGAGAGGAGAGATGAGATAGAGCCAAAATAGATATAGATATATCGATAGATGACAAACAGATATATATATGTATATATATGGTGTGTATATATATGGTGATATATATATATATATATAGATATATAGATATATATGATATATATATACACATGTGGATATATATATATATATATTTATATATAATAAACATGTGTATATATATTATATAAATATATATATATATAACTATTATATATATATATATGTATACACATGTGGGGGTGTGTGTGATATATATATATATATATAATATATATATAGGTGTGTTGTATATATATATATAGATGTGTGGTATATATTAATATGTGTGGTGTGTATAGTATATATATATATGATATAATATACTATATATATATATATGTGTGTGTTATATATATATTATAATAGATATTTATTTATATATATATTATATAGTATAATATATATATATGTGTGTGTATATATATATATATAATAACTGATATATATATATATATATATATATATAATGTGTATAATTATATATATGTGTTGGGTGTATATATATATATATATATATGATATATATATATAATATTTACTATATGGGTGTGGATATAGATTAATATATATATATATAGAAATAGGGTGTATATATATATATATGTGTGGTGTATATAGATATATATATATATAATAATATATGTGTGTGATATAATACTATATATATATATGTGTTGTGTTGTATATATATATATATATATAGAGATAATATATATAACACACACTATCTATACACACTATATTATATATATCTATACACACACATATAGATATATATATTATACACACATATATATATAATATATATATTATATATATAAACACACATATAATATATATATATATATATATATGTGTGTTATATATATTATATATAATATTATATGTGTGTACCTAATATAGTATATATATGTGGGTGTATATATATAATATATATGTGTATATATATATGTGTGTGTTTATTAATATATAGATATATGTGTATTATATATGTGTGTTGTATATATTATATATATATGTGTGTGTATATATATAGTATGTATGTGTATATATATATATGTGTGTGTATATATGGTGTTGTATATAATATGTATATAGTGTGTTATGATATAGTATATATGTGTAAATATATGTACTTGATATGGGTGTTATATATATAGATGATATATGTGGTGTGTATTCATATATAGATATGTATATATGTGTGTATATATATATATACTGTATATATGTGTGTATAATAATGTAATATGTGCAGTGAGATACTATATATATATTATATATATGTATATATGGTGTTATATATATGTATATATGTATATATGTGTGTGTGTATATATATATATAGCATATATAGCGAGATAGATAGAGAGAAGGGATAGGAGCGGGGGATGATATAGAAGAGGGGGGGGAGGATAGAGGATGTGAGAGAGAGGGAGAGAGATAGGGGCGAGATCGGGGAGGAGAGAAGATGTAGAGAGACGGGAGGAGGAGATGAGAGGAGGAGATGATAGATAGGAGACACAGAGAGGAGAGAGGAGACACAGAGGAGAGGACATAGATATGAGACACATAGATATATACATAATTATATAATATATTATATATATATACGATAATATATTATAATATCTATATGTGTATATAGAATATATGTGTGTATATATTAGGTATATAATATGATGTATATTATATATTATATATATGTGTATATATGTATATATATATGTATATTATGTATATATATATATATATATGTGGGTATAGATACTCTTTTGTGTGTGATAATAATAATATATATATGTGTGTAATATATATCTATATTTGTGTGTGTATTATATATATATATATGGTTATCTATACTGTGTGGTATATATATATATATATGTGCACCCCCCGTGGGATATATATATATATATGTTGTAATAATATAATATGGGTGTGTGATTATAGTGGGGTATATTATATGTATATATGTGTGTAGATATATGTATATATGCGTGTGGGGGGATATATAGTAGATCTATATTGTATATATGTGGTGTATATATATATAGATATATATATTTATATTATATGTATATATGGTGTACTGGTATATATGTAAGAGGTTGGGGGAGTGTACCGAGACTATATATAATATATATATATAATATATATATATATATATATATTAGATATGTATGTATATATGTGTGTGTATATTATATATTGTGTGTGTATTGTAGATATGGATATGATATATATAGAGATTATATATAATATATTGATAGTATATAGATATAGATTATATATATATACATATACAAGATACATACATATAATATATATAATATACACAATCATATAGATAGATATACTACACACACACACCATACATATATATATATATGATATATATATATAGTATATAGATATATATAGTATATATATATATACACATATAGATATAGATATATATAACAACATTATAGATATATATATAAATATATAGTATATATATACACATCTATATAGAGATATTATACACATTATATAGTTAAATATATATACCATATATATATATATATATCACAATATATATATATATATATCACACATATATATATATAATCTATATTACACATATTATATATATATATATATATATATATAATATATAATATATATATAGTGTATATATATATGTGTGTTATATATATTATATATATGTTGTGTATCTATATATATATGTGTTGTGTATATATGTATTATGTGTGTATAATATTGTATATATGTGTTGTCTGATATTATATGTCATATATATGTGTTGTATATATATATATATATGTATATATGTGCTGTATATATATTTAACATGTATATATATGGTATATATATAGTATATATATAGATATATATGTATTCATGTGTGTGTATGGTGTCTATATATGTTATATTATTATATATATGATATATTGTGTATATATATATGTATATATGTATATATGTGTGTATATATAATATATATATTATGTTATATATGTATATATGTGTTGTAATATATCATGTGTGTGTATTATATATGCATATATATATATATATTTATAGATATATATATATATATTATTGATATTATATATATATATATATTGTATATATATGTAATATATATTGGTATATATATAATATATATATATGTGTGTGTATATAGGTATATATATATATATTGGTGTGTTTATATATGTATATATATATGATATATATATAATATATATATACTATATATATAATAATATAATATATGTGTATATATATAATATATGTGTATATATATGTGTATATATATATATATATATCGGTATATATATGTGTATTATATATATATATATGTGTAATATATATATCATATATGTGTCATTATAATACTATATATATATATTGTGTTATATAATATAAGATGTGTGGACTATATATATATATGTGCTATAATATATATATATATATGGGTATATATATATAGATATATATAATATGGTATATATCTATATATATGTGTGGTATAGATATATATTATATATGTGGGGAGATAGTAGAATATAATATGTGGTATAGCGAATAATATATGACCCCCAAGGTGTAATATATATACTAATATAGGTGTATCTCTACAAGATAGATATGTGGATAGATAGTTATAATCATAGAATATATATATATAGATTATATAGATATATAATATATATCTATATATATACTATGTATATATGTATATAATATATATATGTGTGTTGTGTGTAATATATATATATATGTGTGTGTATATATTAAGTATATTATATGTATGTATATGGATATATATATATATATATATATATATATATATATATATATATGTATATGTATATATATATATATATATATATATATATAATATATATATATATATATATATATATATATATTATATATACTTATATATATAGTATGTGTGTGTGTGGTGTATAACACTAACCTTCAGTGATTTTCCTAACCCCCCACGTCCAGGGAGGTTCTTAACAGTCCATGCTTAGCAAACTTCTTAATAACGTAGCACACTGTTGAAATAGGGATGCCAAGGTCTTTGGAGATGGTCTTGCACCCTTTAGAGGTCTTGTGTTTGGTGATAATAGCAATCCTGATGCTCTCAGACAGCTCCCTTGTCTTCCCATTGTGAAAAGGGAACAGGGAATAACAACTGGCTTTGTTAAGCATTAAAGTCATCATTCATTGGTTAATTGAAGTCATGTGGGCACTGACAATTTATCACAGGTGATTGTCATTTCTAATGTATCACTGGTCAGTCAAATGTAATTATTTCTTTTCAAAATAATTTAAAAGGTGCCAATACCAGTGTCATGGCAATCTTTCAGTTCTTTATATTTTTTTCCTCCTATTGATTTTTAAATTGTTATTGTTTCATCATTTGCTGTTCTGTACCAAACATCAGAGTCTATAGACCAACGCTGTTTCACTTGATACATTTTTTTCCACTAGATATTCTACATGATGTATTTAAATTTCATGGGTGCCAATAATGGTGACCAGAACTGTATATATACTATCCCAGTTAAACTTCCGAGCTACAAGGCAGCTTGTCCTGATAGTATGCGAAGCTCATGTTGGATCAAGCTGCTACAGTGTAGTACTGAATCATTTAGTGGTCTTGAGTCAGATATCATTAGCTTTAACAGACATGATTAACCTTTAATCTGTTATTAATACCAAAGATAGACAACATGTATAGCTGTGGTGAATAACTATACCACAACTTTAATATCGAGATGATTTTTTCTGCTCGTAACCATTGGTCTTCACTGTTTCTTGGGTGGAACTGCAAAATACTATTTCAGTCAGGACACTCACTTCAAGGTTTTAACCATGTGCTAAGAACCATTTTACTGGTGACTCTTCTAATGTGCTGCTCAGAACACATCTGAGCAAGTTTGACACAGATTGTCCCGCTTTGTCATGGACCAAAGTGTTGATGAAGGGGAAGGTTTGACCTGATGGTTCCTTAAATGCCATTAGAATATGTCCTTTTGCCACCATTTTATATTACACTAAATATACAATATTTTCAATATTCAAGTTTGTATTCATCCCAAATTATTTTCCAAAACATTTTGTCCAAAATGAACGTTTATATTCCATAAACCCTTCAAGTGAAATATGTCAACAAAGACTTGCCAAACACAGAGAATACCAGAGAACATACCGTAAAGGACTCTTGGCACTATTGACCTGGTCGAGCAGCTGGGTCATGCCACTATAAATAGTAAAACTGTTCTCTCTGATTGTTACTGACACACCCTCTAATGTGCCTGGCTTCCTTCTTTGGTGCAGATGGTGGTTCACCAGAATAGCAATTGGCTGGGGGAGAAATTCTGTTCATGGCGAACAAAAAAACATATCTGGTGGCACAAAGCTTCACTGTGGGCTGTCATGAAAATAGGACCCCTAGGGCTTAATATTTAAGTTGAGTGGGTTTGCTCAAAGCAGGGTGTAGCATTGTACATTTCTTATTTTATATTTTTGCACATGTTTTGAGCTTTCAGTTTAGCAGGCTTTCACTATATCGGATTTTAACTAGACGATTATCATGGCCAAAACATTTACGATAATCTTGCGATATCTATAAAAAAATGTTTTTTGAATTATAGTAATAATGCTATCAGTCATCTTTAACTTTGTTTATTGTGTGTTTTGTCTCGTTTTTGGAAGAATTATTACAGTCCAAAACAAGGGAAGTGGTGAGACAGTCTGTCAATATTCCATGTATTTAATATCGTCAAAATAGGTATACATGACACCCTTAAACCAAAGTATTGGACAAATTTGAATTTTGACCTGACTTTGACTTTTCATCTTGTCGTCATCAGGGATCAATATCTTTTATTTTATAAACATTGAGATATTTTACTGATTTATTGGGGGGAAAAAACTCAAACTGATTGGTCAAGATAAACATCAGGGGTTTACTAAAGTCGGTGACCTTCATCATGGCGATCGTTGTCAAGACATTTAAATCTGAACCAAAATTATGGACCGCTGCAAGTGAAACTGCACTTAATTTATTCCCTCAATTGCTTCAGTTAGTGCAGGACATTCTTACATCAAGACATCTGATTAGAACACACAACTAAACAACTAGGATGTGAACTTTAATTCTAAAAAAGAAATCTTATTTCATATTTTAATTCAAGAATATCCTAGAATTTAAATTATAGAGATGTTTTTTTCCTTGTTATTCGTGTCCCTTCTCAAACAAGCCATTAGCTTCCAAGGAACGACAAGAAGCACACAGCTATTGGTGTGCCATGGGGGGGTAAAGGGGATGCAGTCATCCAGTAAGTGATGTTGTATGAAGGCAGGGTGGGTGGTGTGAAAAAGCTCTTCTGGTAAAGCTCATTAGGAATACGGGGGATGGCAGTGGTAGCAGAGGTGTAATATTTGCTTTCTGCACTGAATCCGATGAGATCCAAAGTGAAGTTCAACATGTGATTTCATATGCCTTACATATTGCATGCATATTTAAGAATGGCATGACTTTGAGTTACCGTAATTTTCGGACTATAAGCCGCACCTGACTATAAGCCGCAGACGCTAAATTGAATAATTTGTACATATATAAGCCGCACTGGACTATAAGCCGCACCTGACTATAAGCCGCAGACGCTAAATTGACTGATGTGTATGTAGCCGGTCTGTAGCTGACACCACGATGCGTTGTGTTGTGTAGAACCAGGAAATAACGATGGAGAACTTCTGCCTGTTCAATCAGCATTTATTGTCTCTGACCGTTGGTGTTTTCCTTAATTTGTCCATAAATTACAGTTGAAACAGAAGAAACACATGGAAGTCATCATCATACGGTAACTCCACAGTCGGGGTTTTTGGACATGCACCCCTCTCATCCGCGTTTCCTTCTAACCGTCCCCCAGAAAGTGCCGGTTTCAGGAGTATCAACATAAAAGCATATTTAACAAAATAAGACTCCTCGAAATAAATATATATGCATTTCTACGTTTTTTTTCCATAATGAGGGTGTCTCACAAACTGTCTCGCTCTCGTAATGTCCGTCTGTCTCTCGTACCACTCGCTACTTTTGCGCGCTCTTTCCCGGCATCCGGTGGACTGTAACCTGTAAAATCCATAGATTTAGGAATTCCCCTAGTGGCCGTTAGCTGTAAAAATCCATAGATAAGCCGCACCGTTATATAAGCCGCAGGGTCGAAAAATGGGGAAAAAGTCGCGGCTTATAGCCCGGAAATTACGGTACATCTATTCATTAGCAATTTTAGCTTATCCTTTCAATTGGGGTCCCAGCTGACAATGGTTGAGAGGCGGGGTACACCATGATCAGGCTGCCAGTCAATCACAGGGCTGACAGAGAAGACGGACAGCCATTCATGTACACAGTCACCCCAATGAGCAATTTAACCATTCAGTCACCATTTAATTAATTGGACCCATGGGAACGGAGAGAACATGTAAACTCATTATTCAGCGGTGCTCTGAGGTGTTCCTATGGGACCCAGGAACCAATCAGATCTAGCAGAATTGACACTAAAAGGCTTCCAACGTCAGAGAATTTGGCTGTGAAATGCCTCCCAAAGACAACATTATGTGTTAAGCAGTCAACATTAATCCTTCATGCAATTTCAGAAAGAACTCTTTAGGTAATTTCTCCAGCAGTATGTGCGTCACTGATTCATGCACACCGCTTGTAACAAATGCATGTGCATTCTGCAGTTAACATGTCTTGTGTCAGTTTGGCTCTGGACAAAAACAATCATCAGTAGAATATATCCGTATAGAGCAGAAGCAACCCCTTACAATATGTCATTCCCACATAAATGCGTAATGTTCTAAATGTCATGAAGCTCTTTAACCCATCTATGTGCTGGTGCCTACTGGTGCTTAAATGAACATGTTTGCACCATCTAAAATATTGAAAAAGACAGCCTCATAGGTTGGCTTTACTTTTAACCTATAAATATTGTTGCAAACCTATACCAATAAGTGAATCAGATTCAGGAAGTTAATCGTTAGATCAACAAGAATCTACCCTGAATGCTACTTTCAGATCTTCTTCATACGTGACACTTAGTGTGACACAGTTTGATTAAATTGCTGATTTAGCTTTAATTAATCTAATTATGTCAACAGCCTGACATAAGAACAAGCAGGCTACATTATTGATGCAGTCCCCCAACTTAACATCACATTTAGTTTCATTGACAGTGGATCTCAACCTTTTTTGGGCCAGCGCCCCCCTATCCATTATCCAGGACCCTTACCACCCCCCATCAAATACAATGTAGGCTAATTGTTTCCCCTGAATTTTAATGTTGATTATTGTTCTGTTTGTATTATTATTCTTAGTATTTATTATTTATATTACATATTGATTATATTAATGTTGTATTTAAATTCTTATAATATTTTTCTTATCATTAGACTGCTATATTATGTTATTATAAAAACTCAAATAATTCCAATTTCAGGACATGTACTTTGTCAATAGCAAAGCCACTAAATACCAATATTATTAAAACAGCAAACACAAAGATAACATTTTACATTTTTTAAATACATTGGGCTTGTATAATGTGACTGTAAATTATTCAAAATTATTATTTTAGTTGTTGTTGTTGTTTTTACCTTCAATTGCCCTGATACACCATGTACCCAGGGAGCAAACAAGTCATTTTATTCAGGCATGTTAAACAAATGCAACGGTAAGAAGTTTGAGATTCAAACCTTTTTTTAAATCTCGTTTAATACTGAAGTTTTTTGACATAATGTGACCACTTGATGACATGTTCCGCTCGTGTTGTGTTGTATTTGTTTTCGATGTTGGTGGCAGGAATGAGTTTATATGTGATTACATACTGTCACATACAGTATAAGTCTGATTTTTCTTCTTCATGTCTTTAAAACCTCTTACCGTGTGCGGGCCCAGCAGGAGTTTTATTGCGCCTGTACATGTACATTTTTGAATATTTTTAGAAAGCTTAGAATCTCGTCTATTTTAATATGGATATGAAAATCACAACAGCGGTACAATCAGCTCCTCAAACTAGCAAGTACACTCAAAATCAAAATCATAACTTTGAGCCCACTTACCTATAAAGCCTCATAAATATCCTCTTTTCAGCAATATTTTGAAAAAGACACTCCTAAGGCATTGCCAGATGTCCACACGTTCGTTTCCGGCAAAAAGATATCCACCGTGAACATCATCACATCGATAAAAGTCCATGAACAGGTGTTGCAATCTGTGAAATCAGCTGGTCGATTTTTACATTGTGTGATCATAAACACTCATAACTTAATATCTCGTGTGCTCATGAGGGTTCAGTCACATCCTGGTTTTAGCGCGGGCTCTCAGCGTTAGATTGACACTTCATTTGAGCCAATCGGAGCTTCGATGGGTTTTTTATAACCTTCATGAGCCAATGAGTGTCAACTTGATAAGAAAGTGCCCACCCACTTCTTTTCTTACAGACTGACCCTGGACCAGCTCAGCGTCCTGGTGGTGCATCGTATAGAAAACAAGCGCCTCTTTCGTTAGATGCGTCACTTCCCAAAAATATTAGAAAGAAATGTATTTATACTACACTTACTCTGTGTGATTACTACTAACAGGGAATATGGGTATATAATAGTTATTTATAAATAGATAAAAATAATATTTATTAATAAATATTATAATATGCACAGTTGGTGTACGCCTGGTGTTACTCTTAGACAAACCTGTCTTATAAATTAAGTTTTTATCCTTTTTATCTGAATTTTGGTGGTGAACTTGATAACACTTGGTTCTATGTTTCTATTGTGTATTTCAGCTCTGGACTACCAGCTATACCATCTTCAGACATCTTTTTCATCAAAGAAATTCTGGCGGAGTGTATTTTCTTCAAATTCAGTATATTCAGACCACTATTACTCAGTGCCAGAAGCACTTGGAGTGATTCTTCACTGTTTTGCAAGAACAATAAGAGAGTTATCTTTTGAATGAGACCAAAATCATGCAGCTGGTGCAAATAGTTGAAGATCAGCTTTCAATTTACTTTGGGTATGTCGTTTGTAGGTATTTTCGGGTAAACCACCTTCTAAGAGGTTAAGGTCATTATACTGTATACTGTATGTTGTATTTGTTTTGTAATGTGTCTTGTTTTACGGGTGCATTCACTCCTATATTGTCATCCCCTCAATGTAATTTAGATCTGTAGAGTTGATTTGCACATGGGAATTTCAAATGAAACAACAGGTGTTTAAAGATATTCACATTCAGTTTGGGTGAACAGCCCTTTTTAAACGTATAAAAGCCCACACATGTTAGAATATATTGCAGGGCAATATGATTCTTAATGATTTGGACTGTATTTAGCTTTCAATGATCTTACACAATAACTCTGTGTCGTGTAACATTGGGGAACTACACCCTCAATTAAAGCTAAGCGTCAGCACTTTAACCTCACAGTCATATTTCCATTTAAAATCCAGTGTGCAGTACATTAACAGTGGATTAGAGGATTTATCGGCTGCCTGATAATGTGGACATACTGGAAATGAAAAATAATCACGTCAAATATTTTCTCTTACATTTTTGTTTTCAATTTAAGTGTTTGGAGAACGATATGTCAGACATTAGTTTGTTACACATGAACACATTTAATCGAGATCTTTAAGAAAAGGTAGTAAAAGAAAACAGATGTTAGACATTACATTACAGGTCATTTGTCAGACGCTCTTATCCAGAGCAACTTACAGTGAACTAACTGCAGGGACAGTCTCCCTTGAGCAACTCAGGGTTAAGTACCTTGCTCAGGGGTACAATGGTGGCAGCCCTGGTATTGTACTCCCAACCTTCTGGTTTGGAAGGCGTACTAGACCACTAGGATATCACAAGACCTTGCACATCTGTTGTCTATCTACTGTCTACCAATAATTCATGAGCACACTGTATTATTATACCTCCACAGCATGTTTATGGTTTAGTTTATTCAACAAGGCCATGTATGTTTGTGGAAAGCATCCATACAGTAGACCTTTCTACGTGGATGTCCTTCACAGTGTTTTCCCTCCCTCTGCCCCGTCTCTCTCTCACACTGTCTTTGGCTGATCAACAGACAAATGCAGCCTCTTTTGACCAGGCCTTAAATCATACTGCTGTGTTTTTCTTTCATGTTCAGCCATGCTGTTTACTACTTTGATGTCAGATTTTTTTTTGAACACTTTACACTTCACCTGCAGAACTGTCCAGATGGATGGCAGGGGGCATGCGTGTGTTCCCATGCCATCTGCTCATTATCTGCATGGACCCCCCACTCCTTACTTAAATGGAGCCGGCGCCTGCTTTTGGCCCTCTGGGGACTGAGTCCCACAGGACACATATGAGAATACACATGAGCTGCTAGTTGTCTGTTCCTCACAACAACAACCTGCTACAGTTAGGGTATGACAGGTTTATTCAAAAATACATCCTAAAACATATTAAACAAAGAATGTCTGTTATATTTCACTAACACCGGACTGTTGTTACCTGGGGACCTCGGATGATTTGAGAATTTGCACCCACATCTGCTTCCTGCAGTGCATTTGCATGGTATAAACAGCGTCTGTTTTTCTCCTACATTTCCAATTCAAATCTAAACGATTATCTCCAGATATGACTGAAATGTAACGGATCACCTTGCTGTGAAGCTGAATTTGCACATATAAAATGTGGGAGGTCATCTTAATCCCATGCATGTTTTTTTTTCATTTTTTTTTCATTTTAACAGGCTCACGCACATTTGCTGTGTAATAGTAACAAGTCCATCCTACCCAGAGATAATGTTTGGATTGGTCAGTAAAATATGTGTGACAGACACACACAAAGGTGGGAACCTCAACAATCATATATTATAATATATATTATATTTATATATATTTATATATATTGTTAGATATATTATATATATATTATATAATATCTATATAATATAGAATATATATATATATAATTATATATTATCTCTATATATATATATATCTATATAATATATAATTTATATATATCTAGATAAGTTATATATATATATATAATTATATATATATATATATATATAAATATCTATATATATATATAATTATATATATATATATATAATTATATATATATATATATATATATATATATATAATTATATATATATATATAATTATATATATATATATAATTATATATAATATATATATATATATAATTATATAATTATAGCTCCAGTAAGGAACCCAATCTTCCCTTCTCCGGGCCACATCCTCCAGCTCCGACTGGGGGATTCTGAGGCGTTCCCAGGCCAGTGAGGAGATATAATCTCTCCACCGAGTCCTGGGTCTTCCCGGGGTCTCCTCCCAGCTGGACGTGCCTGGAACACCTCCCTAGGGAGGGCACCAGGTGGCATCCTTACTAGATGCCCGAACCACCTCAACTGGCTCCTTTCAACGTAAAGGAGCAGCGGCTCTACTCCGAGTCTCTCACGGATGGCTGAGCTTCTCACCCTATCTCTAAGGGAGACGCCAGCCACCCGTCTGAGAAAACCCATTTCGGCCGCTTGTACCCGTGATTTCGTTCTTTCGGTCATGACCCAGCCTTCATGACCATAGGTGAGGGTAGGAACGAAGATCGACCGGTAGATTGAGAGCTTTGCCTTCTGGCTCAGCTCTCTTTTCGTCACAACGGTGTGGTAAAGTGACTGTAATACCGCCCCCGCTGCTCCGATTCTCCGGCCAATCTCTCGCTCCATTGTCCCCTCACTCGCGAACAAGACCCCGAGGTACTTGAACTTGGGGTAATGGCTCATTCCCTACCCGGAGTAGGCAATCCACCGGTTTCCTGCTGAGAGCCATGGCCTCAGATTTGGAGGTGCTGATCCTCATCCCAACCGCTTCACACTCGGCTGCGAACCGATCCAGTGACTGTTGAAGGTCACAGACCGATGATGCCATAAGGACCACATCATCTGCAAAGAGCAGCGATGAGATCCTCAGGTCACCGAACTGCAACCCCTCTCCTCCACGACTACGCCTCGATATCCTATCCATGAAAATCACGAACAGGATTGGTGATAAAGCGCAGCCCTGGCGGAGGCCAACATTCACGGGAAACGAGTCCGACTTACTGCCGAGTATCCGGACACAACTCTCGCTTTGGGCGTACAGGGATTGGATGGCCCTCAAAAGTGACCCCCTCACCCCATACTCCCGCAGCACCTCCCACAGTATCACCCGGGGGACCCGGTCATACGCCTTCTCCAGATCCACAAAACACATGTAGACCGGATGGGCGTACTCCCAGGCCCCCTCCAGGATCCTTGCGAGAGTGAAGAGTTGGTCCGTTGTTCCACGACCAGGACGGAATCCGCATTGTTCCTCTTCAATCAGAGGTTCGACTACCGGCCGAACCCTCCTTTCCAGTACCTTGGAGTAGACTTTACCAGGGAGGCTGAGAAGTGTGATACCCCTGTAGTTGGCACACACTCTCTGGTCCCCCTTTTTAAATAGGGGAACCACCACCCCGGTCTGCCAACCCCTAGGCACTGTCCCAGACTGCCACGCAATGTTGACGAGGCGTGTCAACCAAGACAGCCCCTCAACACCCAAAGCCTTCAGCATTTCTGGACGGATCTCATCAACCCCTGCGGCTTTGCCACTGTGGAGTTGTTTGACTACCTCAGTGACTTCCATCAGGGAAATTGACGATGATCCCCCATCAGCTTCCAGCTCTGCCTCAACCATAGAGGGCGTGTTAGTCGGATTCAGGAGTTCCTCAAAGTGCTCCTTCCACCGGCCGATAACCTTCTCAGTTGAAGTCAGCAGGGTCCCACCCTTGCTGTACACAGCTTGGATGGTTCCTCGCTTCCCCTTCCTGAGGTGCCGGATGGTTTTCCAGAAAGCACCTTGGTGCCGATCGAAAGTCCTTCTCCATAGCTTCTCCGAACTTCTCCCACACCCGCTGCTTTGCCTCTGACACGGCAGAAGCTGCCGCCCTTCTAGTCCTTCGATACCCTGCAACTGTTTCCGGAGTCCTCCCGGATAACATAACCCGGAAGGACTCCTTCTTCAGTCGGACGGCTTCCCTGACCACCGGGGTCCATCGAGGGTTACCGCCCCTTGAGGCACCTAAGACCTTGAGACCACAGCTCATCACCGCAGCTTCAGCAATAGAACAATTTGAACATCGCCCACTCAGGTTCAATGCCCCCAACCTCCACAGGGATGGCTGAAAAGCTCCGCTGAAGGTGTGAGTTAAAGATCCCCAGGACAGGGGCTTCCTCCAGACGTTCCCAGTTCACCTGCACTACCCGTTTGGGTTTACCATGTCTGTCCAGAGTCTTCCCCCACCCCTTGATCCAACTCACCACCAGATGGTGATCAGTCGACAGCTCCGCCCCTCTCTTCACCCGAGTGTCCAAAACATGCGGCCTCAGGTCAGATGATACGATTACGAAATCGATCATTGACCTTTGGCCTAGGGTGCTCTGGTACCACGTGCACTTATGAGCATCTTTATGTTCGAACATGGTGTTTGTTATGGCCATTCCATGACTAGCACAGAAGTCCAACAACAACAACCGTTCGGGTTTAGATCAGGGAGGCCCTTCCTCCCAATCACGCCTCTCCAGGTGTCCTCATCGTTTCCCACGTGTGCGTTGAAGTCTCCCAGCAAGACTACGGAGTCCCCTACTGGAACCCACTGCAGGGCTCCATTCAGGGTCTCCAAGAAGGCCGAATACTCAGAACTGCGGTTTGGGGCATAGGCACAAACAACAGTCAGAGTTTTCCCCCCCATAACCCGAAGGCGTAGGGAGGCGACCCTCTCGTCCACCGGGATAAACTCCAACGTAGCGGCGCTCAGCCGGGGGCTAGTGAGTATCCCCACCCCGGCCCGACGCCTCACACCTTGGGCAACTCCGGAGAAGAATAGAGTCCAACCCCTATCCAGGAGTACGGTTCCAGAGCCAAGACTGTGCGTGGAGGTAAGCCCCACCAGATCCAACTGGTAGCGATCCACCTCCCGCACTAGTTCCGGCTCCTTCCCCCACAGAGAGGTGACGTTCCACGTCCCCAGAGCCAGCCTCTGCTGCCCCGGTCTGGTCCGTCGAGGGTCCCTGACCATCACTGCCACCCATGTGACAGCGCACCCGACCCCAGCGGTTTTTCCCATGAGTTGATAGAAAATAAAGTGAATATTGCACATGGCAGTGATAATTGCACAAGTTATAAAAAGTGAGTATTGTAAATGTCAGTGATAATTGCACAGCAGTGGTGGAATAGTCTGTTCTTGGTGTGGTGGTCTACCTCTCTATCTCTCCATGTTTGTATGTTACGCTCTGGAGAGAGCTGCTTGTTGGACCAAACTCCGTCGAAGAGCGTTAACTTTATCCAAACGCATTCGTCCTTTCAGCTCGTGCAGTTTCGACATGTTTTGTGCAGTAATGACGCTCGAGATTATTTTTCATCACCGCAAGTACGGTCCACTAGACACACCTAGACCTTTTACTTCCACAAAGAAATAATCGTTTGTCCATTTCTCCTGGAAAGTGCGACATTCCGCATCCAGCTTTCTCTGTTTCACACTCGCCATGCTGCGTTCGCCATGTCAATGACAGTCTCGTTTAATACTGAAGTTTTTTGACATGACGTGACCACGTGATGACACATTCCGCTCGTGTTGTGTTTCAATGACCCTGACCTTGGTCAGTCCCCTGTTTAAAATATTGCCGTCTAGTTTTTTTTGCCAGTGGAATTTCTTTGCGTGCGTTTTACGAATTACCTCGAGGGCCGGATCAAATGGCCGGAGGTTCCCCACCCCTGCACTAAAGCAATGGTTAGTTTATCAAGTCTGTGCAGAACTAGAGTTGTGTGTGTGTGTGATGTTCTGCAGACGTCACAGCTCTGGGTGGAACACAGACCTTGTGGTATTGCATGTTTGCTTCAATGTGCTTCAGAGTTATCAGTCGTTCTCACTTCCTGCTGCTCACAGCTTCTGCTTTTCGGGGGCAAGCATTAAATTCTCATGTTCTCATGAGTGTTGCTGAAGTCAAGTGAAAGAAAATGCGTCTTTTTATAGAAACATTGGTTCCCTGAAGGAAATCACGTGAAGCTTAGTCTAATGTGGTATCCTACTGTGGGACATCTGATGATACTGTACAACTCTACTCCATTTCTTTCTGACAACCAAGGTAATTCCATGTTGAGAGAGTTTTTCTGAGTGAATAACCGTTGACTCTATGAAGGGTTAAAACTTTCTTCGGACACAAAATAGAGAAAAGCAGAGCCTGGTTTAATGTGCACGTCATAATCTGATGTTGGCTGTTGACCTACAGTGTAAGTACAACAACAGTCGTGTATTTGTATTTGCTATTGGAATAATCTATAGAATATAGTATAGTAAGAGTAACCTCTTACCATTGCAACAATATATCATAGGTAGGTAAATAAATACATAAATAAATGGTTACTGACCATATTAAATGATGTAATATGTTTACCAAAGAGTTATAACTACAATCAGCTGAGTGAAGTCTTGTGTCACATCTACTCAGGGTGCATTGACACATTTCATTGTTTTCTAGTCATCTTCCTCACATCTGTCTGATAGATCAGATAAACTTCAATTTATTCAATGTAAAGGAGATACTTTAAAAATCTACGCAGATTTAAGGAAGTTAATCGGTAGGTACATGTTGGATGTACAGTGAATGTGTGCACCAGTGCAATTCTATCAGCTTTGAAGGGCATCTGTCCCACTCGGGGATTGTGTTCCTGTGTTTGGTCACACTGTATGGCTACAACCATTAGTTCTGCCCACATAAAGGTGAGCACTGACATTTAAAGTTGTGTACTAGGAATAAGTTAGCAGATCATTGGGTTTGGAAAATCCTGTGAAGAATTCCGGTGGCTTTCTTCTTGACTTCGGACTAAAGGCATTCGGATCTAGTTCCAGTCTCCCTCTCTGGCAGCTGACTCTCTAGCAAACAGACCTCTCCATGCGACGTTTCACATATCCACCTATACTTTATTCCCTTGACATTCAAACTGCACCTGCAATTGAACCATTGAGCCAATAATGATATAATAGTGATGAGTAACAGCATGTATTTCCCTCACATCAGTAGTTCTTTTTAATGTGTGTGACCAGTGAGGTGACTCAGGGAACATCCTGCTTTGACTCAGTAACACAGACTTTTCCCACACAGTTGCATGTTTGAATCTTCATTGACAAGGCTCCATTCAGTATGATTCAGCTGACAGGCTCCCTGTTTACTGATATACAGATTCAGGATCATTTGCATGTCCAAATACATTAAACATGTTGATTGTCGGCTCTCAGATGGCAGGAGGGCTGCCAGAAAAATGGTTTTACTAATTGTTGAGTCAAGTGAGTAAGTCAAAATTAAGCCTAGTTGTGATTTCTGAAATGTCCAACAAGCTTTGTCAAGTATTCCTGATCATACACTGTGGAGAAGGGGCTGAGTTCTTGCAATGAGTCGGCATGTTTTCAGCTCTGTTTATAGGCTAACCCAGTTTCACAGCTGCAGTGAAGACACTGCAGTATGTGTTACAATGTTTTGGATCAGGAGGTAGAGCGGGTCGTCCACTAATCACAGGGTTAGTGGTTTGATCCCTGGCTCCTCCTGTCCCCCCATGTGGAAGTATCCATGGGCAAGACACTGAACCCCCAGTTGCTCCAGATAGGCAGGCCAGCCCCCTGGTTTATTGAGATCACCTTTCTTTTCTTATGTGATGCCAAACACCAGACAAACAGGTAAGCATGTTTCAAGGTCACATAATAATATCATGCATGTGACCGTCTGTGTACTCAGGGAAACAGAATCCAACTGTTAACGCTGTCTTGTTCTTTTTAGTTTTGCTCCTCTGCTCAGCTCCTGTGTTTTCATCCTAACTTTATAGGGTTGTCCCATAAGGTTTACTGGCCCCGATCCAAGTCCTCTGATATTGCGAATGTGCCGAAACGATACATACGTTAAATTAAATGTTGATTAAATGCGTTTCTGACTCACTAAAATAACGTGTAGCCTTCTAAATATGGCAAACTTTATTTTGCACAAGCTACTTCATCCAAATACTGAAGGTCCTGATTTAAAAGTATTAAGTTGATCAACTTACATTGATATGGATAAAACTGGAAAAATGGCATTCCTGAAATTGACGTGATGGGATCAGGCAGAGAGAAGACACATCACTCTTCTTCCAGCTTGAAGAGAGCACACGAACCATCACGTTAATCATGGAAGTAATGTTAATTAGCGATATGTTATAACCTGCTGCAGTAATGTTTGTCGTTTTCACTGGCAAAAGTGAGTCAGCACCAGCCAAAAATGAGAAACTGCTGCATGAATGTTTTGTATTTTGATCTTTACTAATAAGAGCAGATAAAACATGCAACAGATTGGAGAGAAACAGTGAAACAGTAGCCGGCTGAGGTGGACAAACACAGCAGAGTATAGTAAAGATAGGATCCATCCAATACTGAGCCATTCAAATATGCAAGTATCCGCCTCGATACGATACTAAGGATTGGCACCATACATCCCTAGTTCTCTGACTGTGTTGTTATCTTCCAGGGCCTTCATTATAGCTTTTAAAGGACGTAGGGAAGGACGTAGGACGTAATGCAAAATCACTAAAAACAATTTGATGAATTCGTGAACTTATTTCAGCAGCCCAATTCTATGTTTTCCAAAATGAGAAGGAAAGTACACATAAAAAAACAAATTGAGGACTGGTAAATATTGTTGGCAGTGGTAGTGGTGCTCTTATTTGGAGTCTGTTGGGCAGTAAATACTTTGGCTTGCAGAGTTTTGCCAGTTTCCCAAGTTTTCATTTTTTCCAAGTGTGAAGCCATTTATCACCCACTTCACTGAGCAGTCATAAACAGAAGCACACATTTATTCTTACGCCCAGTACTGGGTATGCTCACAGTCAGTGCAGCAGTCCTCTCTTTTATACATGGATTCATACGTGGATTCTTCTTCTTCTTTTTCAACTTCATAAGAAAATCCTTTTTCCCTACCAAGTGAGAAATGCTCTGCTGTACTCTCTTAATATTTTGCGGCACTTTAGCAGAAATAATCGACAACTAACGTATGCAAATCCCAGTATCATGTTCAAGAAGAATAACCCTCTCATCGCTCAGAGGCAGACTGTAGACCATTCTTTAGATTGTTCCTTCCACTCTGTGGACAGAGGTCTCTCTTGCCCACAGTAGGTATAACAACAGCAAATCCTTTCCACTCTGTGTGCTCTAGCAGGACTGCTGCTGTTGCTAAGCATAAAAATACATGGAAAGAAAATGTACATAATACATACGAATGTGTCATATATAATAAGATTGATTGCAATGTTTTCTTTGTTTAATTGGGGTTAAGCAAACACAAAACTCTACAGATATGCTACACAACAGCGACAATTCACTTGTCCATGTCAAAACTGTGTCTGTTCTATAAAGAGAGAACTTTTCATGGCGACCAGCGGTTGATAATAAATGAAAGGACAAATGGAAAATTTGTAGTTTTAAACCAGAGTGAGATGAGGCGGTTAATATGAGTTTAGCTAGCAAAGCTCTGTCAGAAGTGAGTCCTGAACCCTAAACAAGTCAACGACTCTGCTAATCCCTCTCTCTGCCAAAACCTTAAATCCAAGGTCCCCTTTGCCTGAAGGTAATACAGAACAGACACTTTAACTGGGGCCATTTTGACTTGTCATAGAGGCAAAAGGACATGTGTTACTAAATAATGGCTCCATTCTTATCAAGTGTCCAAGCAAGCCACGGCAGTGTGACAGCGTACCAGCATGCACAATACCAGACCCTGAAAGTAAAGCAGCTCAATGGAATGAAGCCATCGTTCATTCATTATATATATATATATATATATATATATATATATATATATATATATATAATATATATTGGTATATATATATGTGTGTATATATATATGTGTATATATATATATGTGTATATATAATATGTGTATATATACATGTGATATATGTGTATATATAGATATATAGATAGATAGATATATATATATATAGATAATATATATATAATATAATAGATATATATATGTATATATTATATATATATATATAGATAGGTATATATCTATATATATATATATCTATTTCTATATGGATATATCTATCTTATATAGATCATATATATATATATCTATATATAGTATAGGATATAGTAGATATCTATATCTGATCTCTCTAGAACTCTCTATATATCTCTATGGATAGAGTTCTGAGATAGTATCTATCTCTTAGATCTCTCTATCTCTGTATTCTATCTAGATATCTCTCTCTAGATCTAGAGGTATATCTAGTCTAGTCTCTATCTCTAGATATATCTATCTCTCTCGATATCTAATCTCTATTCTCTTTCTCTCTCCTCTTCTATCTCTTCTCTGTATATATATATTGTCTATATTTCTCTATATATTGTTCTCTCTCTCTAGGTCTCTCTATCTATCTTTGTTTCTCTCTATCTGGTGTATCTCTCTCTCTCTATCGTTCTTTCTCTTTTCTCTGTCTTTCTATCTATCTCTCTTTATCTCTCTCTCTGTTTCTCTCTGCTATATATATTTCTAATAATCTCTCTCTCTATCTCTATATCTATTATCTGTAATATCTCTATCTCTCTATCTCTAATCTATCTATATATAATATCTCTCTTTCTTCTCTCTAGTTAAGCTCTATATTCTTAATTCTCTCTCTCTCTCTATTATCTCTTCTCTTATCTCTGTGTTCTCTGTCTATATCTCTCTTATCTATATCTATATGGGTATATATCTATATATATATGTGTATAATGTATCTGTATATAGCTATATGTGTATATATGTGTATATCTATATAATATATGTATATCTATTTATATATATATGTATATATGTAATGTGTATCTATTATATATCTCTATATGTATCTGTATATATGTATATAGATATGTATATATGTGTATGATCTCTATAATAATATATACTGTCTATATCTCTCTATGTATATGTATCTATATCTCTCTATCTATATCTATTATCTATATCTCTATCTATATCTAATGTCCTCTCTCTATATCTATCTCTATCTCTCTCTATATATATCTATCTCTCTAGTCTATCTTCTCTCTCTCTATCTCTATCTATATATATCTAAGTCTGTATCTCTCTCTCTCTGTGTCTATCTATCTCTCTATCTCCTATATATATCTCTCTATGTCTATCTCCTCTCTCTCTCTCT